>NW_026725737.1:0-66129 GCF_029784015.1 Lycium ferocissimum
GGTATTGGGCCCGAAAGAGGTGTTTCTATGCAAAAAGGTTACTTTCTTCCCCTCGATATTTTCCATGACCCCACGATATTGTTACTTATAATCTATACCCCGTTTATGTTATTTTTCCATGTTTACAAAACTGGGTACACTATTCGAGGGGACGCCCCTTAAAAGGGGCGCGTTTCATGCCCGCGGGTAAAGAGAAAAAGGGATTTTGATTCCTGGGGAGTCCCTCAAAGTTTTTTGAAAGGGCCCGATTTTTCCCGGACCCCCGGCCCTTTTGGTATTACTTTTTTTATATTTGGGGGCCCGGGAAAAGACGGGGCCCCTTTTCCCTTGTATAGGGCTTTTTTGAGGCTCGAAACGATATGACAGCTATTTGTACCCCCGATTGCCCCCGTCCCCGTGTAGTGTGACCGTAAAGCTTATTAGTTTATGTTCATAATCGTTATGTATGTTAATGCTAGTCAAAAAAAACTTGGTTCATGCGTGCAAAAAAAATGGGGTTCGCTGGGTTCCGAATGGGGGTTTGGGTGCCCATCACACCCTTGTAAGGCCGGGGTGTGACACGTATGTTCACCGCATTTTCAGCCCGAATGTCACCCCTTTCCTCGGGACCAAATCTACGGCCGACATCCCAAGAAAATTATAGGGACCGTATTGGTCCGTAAAAACCCGGTCGGGTCGATTTGTGTATTTAATAAGGGCCCAAGTCTTATTTCATTTCTTTTCCCCCTTTCACAACCATTCTCTCTAGACATCTTCTACACTTCTCCCACAAGATTTCAAGAGAAATTATTGTTCAACTCCATCAAACCAAGTGAATCAAGTATAAAAACCCATTAAAGTTCATCCAAGACAAAAACCCAAAGGGAAGGGTGAAACTGGGTTTTGTTTTAATGGGTGTTTGACCCAAGGTTCATTCGTACACCATCTAAGGTAAGTTTTATTATGTTTTCCATGTTATTTAAGGTAATTGAAAAAAACACTTGGATTGTAAAAGGGCATAAAAAGGGGTCAGGAAGGGGGAATAGTGTCATTTTTGAGTAAATTTTTGGGGTTTGAGATGATTCTTGATACATTATGATTATAATCATTTTAAAAAAATGATTTTTAGAAGGGAATAGATATTGTATATGAATGAACGTAACCCGGGATATGACCATGAATATGGGGGGATTTAAGTAAATTGTAAAGAAGGATAAGTAGGTGAATAAAGGCTTTTGTGATGATGTTTTTAATGTTATTATTAAAAGTTTGGGTTTATATAGAAGGGGTAAGTCATAAAAAAAAGGAGATGCTGCCCAAATTTTTTTAGCTTTTAGTCATGAAATTAAGTCATCGTTTTCCCTTTAATGATAGTGTAACTCTAATGAAGGTGGGAAACTTGTCATTGGAAAACGTAAATTTGATAGAATAATTAAAAGAAAGGTATGTAACAACCCCTTCTTTCATATGGCATGGTTTTTTGGCCAAATAGCCATTCTTCATGGGGCCTATGATACCTCCAATGATCCTATTCTAAAAGCTACTAAGCTTATGATCC
This sequence comes from Lycium ferocissimum, assembly GCF_029784015.1. Lineage (NCBI taxonomy): Eukaryota > Viridiplantae > Streptophyta > Magnoliopsida > Solanales > Solanaceae > Lycium > Lycium ferocissimum. The sequence goes on from NW_026725737.1 coordinate 1,538, forward strand.
CCGATATGATAAAAAGTTTCAAGTTCCCTATAGGGTAGAATCCAAATAGAGAATGAACCCACGATAGTAAGAGCTAGAAATGCTTATGGGCTTATATGTATATGTGCCTATTTATCTTTTATGGAACCCCATTTATACGGGGGTAAATAAAAAGATATGAAATATAATGCGCGCACACCACCGGCTTTTTGGGGACGGAAACCCCCCACCCTTTGGGTAGGGTGATGTAGACACCGACCCTCGGTAGGCTGTGTATAGAAACCCCCAAACCTTTGTGGTCGGGTAGCGATAAATGCTACGTATAGACATCAAAAAGTACAAATTGCTACATATGTAAATGCTATGTAAAGACTATGTATAGAAATTTATTATATAAAATTTTAGATAAATTTTAACTATGAAAGAATACGAAAAGGATAAAAAGGAAAATGAGTAGGATAGGGGATACGATACGGGCGGGATGAGCGCACCGATATTCACTAGAAATGGAATGCCCTTAAAAAAGCAAGTAAGTGCTACCCCCTTTTATACTATTATCTCCCACCCCATGCTATTCCATACGTTGTCTATTATGTTTTCATTTTGATGTTGATCATGTTTTCCTTTTCCCCAAGACATTTTTTCGACCGACGCCCTTTTGTTTGGGACACCGCGTCAGCACGCGGGGGCCGGGGGGAAAAACCCGGCCCGGGGGCTTCATTTTTTTTGTACATACGGAGCCCCTTTTTCCCCTTGGAGTCCCCGGTATGATTTTTTTGTGTACATTTTATGGGCACGGCGGGGTCCCCCCCCCCGCCTATATGATAGGGAATTTTTCTTCAGAGGCTCGTGAACGTGTATACGGGTAGACGTGTTGGGCCTTTGTCGGCCAAATTTTTTGGATATTATTTTGTTACCCTCCCCCGGTTTAAAGTCCTTTGAAGGGCATACCAACCCCCAGATATAAATAAATTTGTCACCCAAACGAGATTAGATAGATGAATGAAAAGTATGATTTACCCATGGGGTTTTACCTGAGTAAGGGGAAAGTAAAAAAAAGGCCCGGGGGGGTTACCCGGCCCCGGCCGGGCCCTCCGGGGGTCGGGGACAAAAGGGATCGAGGGCTTCTGCCCGGCGTGTCTCCCACCCTGTCCGCGGGTCTTGGTTAGGGGGGTGTTTGGCGCCAACTTATAAACAAAATATGGGGCTTTTTTGGGAAGAACGCCCTTTTTTTCCCGGAAATGGGTTTAGTAGCCAGGGATATGAACCCCTTTTTAACCGTGTGTTATATATTTCAAACCGCTCGAAATATAGGGGTTTTTAAAAAAACCCGGGCAAAAAAAGGGCGAAAATTTGTCGGGAGCACCGCCACCGGAGAGGAAAGTGAGTCCCGCAGGGGGTTCAATCTCGCTCCTCCCGTTCGCCCCCTTTTTTTGGAAGCGGGGAGGAGCTCTCCCCCCCGCCTAGCACCCCCGGGCCTTTCCACCGGACCCCAAAAAAGATGTAAAAGAGGCCATTCATTTGTTTTAATTAAGGTTCCCGCCCGCACCCCCGGGCAAAGCACAAAAAGGGGATTTGGGCCGGGAAGGGGGCCCGCGATTTCAAATTTGTTTAACCCCCAAAATTTTTGGGGTCAAAGCCCGACGAGGACCCCGAACTTTTTTCGATGGTTCTGCCCAGGACACTTCGGTTGGGTACATGCTTTGGCAACCCAACGGCAAAGAACCGATGAGGGTTGCGGTTATTAAGGCTCGTTTTGGATTTTACCGGGGGCCAAAAGGGACCCCCCGGATGGGAAGGAAAAGGGGGGCCCCCCGCATTATTTCTCCCCGTGTTCGGGGAGCTGGAGCCGATGTTCTTAAAATTTTAGGGCAAGGAAGCAAGAAAAGGGTCTAGGGAAACCTTTCCCCTTTTAAATTTTTGGTAGGCATGCTTCGGCCTTGGGGGCCGGGTAAGGGGACCAGGCACCGACGGTGAAAGGGCCCCCCAAAATTTAAGGAAGGTGTTGGCCCCTTCCCCTTTGGGACAAAATTCACGCAACAAGCCCATGCTCAAAATTTAAAAGAAAGCCTTAAAAAACAAAGGGGGAACGGAGTAGAAAAAAGGTATCGGGGTTCAACTTTCGGGTTTCCCCAGCGAGCATGAACGGGGGAAAAAAAGCTTTTTTAGGGCAACCCAAACCATTCTTGGGTTGGGGGCGCCCCACCATTTTAGGCCGAGATTTGAGCATCTACCCACCCCCGGGGTTAGCCCCAGTTTTTTTGTGTTCTTGGGCCCGGGGGGATTCGGGTCGGCCCCAGGCCACCCATGCCCGATGTTTTTAGCCTGGAAGTTACTCGGGGTTTGGGGCCTCCGGGGCCCGAGGTTTGCCATTCACGTGATCCACCGGCCATATTAGCGTGATTGCCCTTTCCGGGTTTGTAGCAGGTAGGACCCCCCTTTAGGGTCGAAGTCGGGCCCCATCATCCATACGCCCCAGGGGAGTTCACATGTGCCGCCTCGGACAAGCGTGGCGTTGCGGGGAGAGTCCCGCCCTAGCGGTCCCCGCGCATCGTATCTATGCTTTGGCCGGACGCTAAGATCTTCGAGTCTTCTCCGATGTTGTCGCAGTGTATATTATCGGTATTTTCTCATGATGTATATGCTTTGATAGATCCGGGGGCTTCATATTGTCATATGTTACTCCGTATATTGCAGGTTAGTTTAGAGTCAAACCGGAGTCAATCAAATCTTTTGGAGGTGTTCACGCCCGTTGGTGAATCGGTAATAGCTAGCCGAGTATATAGAAATTGTATAGTTGTGATTTGTGACCATCATACTATGATTGACTTGCATGAGTTAAAAAATGGCGGATTTTGATGTCATTATGGGCATGGATTGGTTGGCTTCTTGGTATGCTATCTGTTGATTGTAGAATGAAATGATTTGCTTCCAATTTTCGGGAGAACCAATTTTAGATTGGAAAGGAAATACGGCGTCACCAAAGGGTAGGTTTATTTCCTATCTAAAGGCAAGGAAAATGATCACAAAAGGTTGCATTTATCATCTAGTGCGGGTTCAAGATGTAGAAGCTGAACCGCCGACTCTTCAGTCAGTTCCCGTAGTGAATGAATTTCTGGATGTGTTCCCGGAAGAGCTTCCAGGCCTTCCTCCCGAGCGGGAGATTGATTTTGCTATTGATGTGTTTCCAGACACCAAGCCTATATCTATTCCTCCTTATAGAATGGCTCCAGCAGAATTGAAAGAGTTGAAGGAGCAATTGAAAGACTTGCTTGAGAAAGGCTTTATTAGGCCTAGTTCATCCCCGTGGGGAGCACCCGTATTGTTTGTCCGAAAGAAAGACGGCTCCTTGAGAATGTGCATTGATTATCGGCAATTGAATAAGGTGACGATTAAGAATAAATATCCTCTTTCGAGGATCGATGACCTATTTGATCAATTGCAAGGTGCCAAATGGTTTTCCAAGATAGATTTGAGATCCGGGTATCATCAAGTGAGAGTTAGGGAGAAAGATATCCCTAAGGCAGCCTTCAGAACAAGATATGGCCATTTTGAGTTTCGGGTGATGTCATTTGGGCTAACTAATGCACCGGCAGTGTTTATGGATTTGATGAATAGTGTGTTCAGGCCCTTCCTAGATTTATTCGTGATAGTATTCATCGACGATATCTTGGTGTATTCTAGATCCGAGGCAGAAATACGCGAATCATTTTATGGATAAGTCCTTGGAGTTCTTCAAACTCGAGAGTTATTTGCAAAATTTTCTAAGTATGAGTCAGTTAAACTCAGTGATATTTTTGGGACACATTGTTTCAGCCGATGGTAGTTGGGTAGATAGCAAAAAGATTGAGGTCACAACTTGGCCAAGGCCCACAACTCCTACGGAGGTTCGTAGCTTTCTGGGCTTAGCAGGTTATTACAGGAGATTTGTTGAAGGTTTCTCTTCTATTTCTGCACCACTCACAAAGCTGACCCAGAAATCAGCAAAGTTTCAATGGACAGATGCTTGTGAACGTAGTTTCCAAGAGCTAAAAGATAGATTGACTTCTGCGCCAGTCCTAACACTTCCAGAGGGATTGGACGGTTATGTTGTTTATTGCGATGCTTCAGGAACTGGGCTAGGCTGTGTATTTGTCACACCCTAATTTCCGATAGGGCATGATGGGCACCCGACCCTTACTTAGGGCCGAGCGAACCCGCTGACTCTCGGGATACTCATAACCATACTGGGCTCGCAAAACATGACATAAGTACATAATGAAAATTTTCGAAAAACAAACATGCCTTTCTATCTTTGCCAACTCAAATAAAACTAGCACCGTATGAAATCTGTAAACATATGAAGTTCGTGACATAATGCATAATAATACATCGGCTTACATAGCCGCTTACAAAACTGACGTATCATACATTCGACTCTGTCTGCAAAGTCTCTATCATAAGGCAAACTGTCATAACGAAAATACTCTGACTCGGCAGCACTCCGAAGGAAATGGAGCTCGCCAATCCAGCTGGAACATCTTCTGCTAACATCACCTACTCATCTGTGGGTACCTGCGTGGCATGAAACGCAGCCCCCGAAGAAAGGGGGTCAGTACGGAATATGTACTGAGTATGCAAAGCATGAAATACGGAAAACGAGATCATAACCGCAATGCGGAGTACAGAAAGTGAACATAATAACCAGAATGTCAAAGTGCTTGCATCTGAAATACAAATCATACATACGAGGTACAGAAGACAAATATAATAATCAGAATACTAAAATGCTTACTCCTGAAATACGTATCATGCATATCAACGTCATGTATCATATCCGGCCCATAATGGGACTGGGTGACATAAGTAAATGATCATCATATGCTTACCGTAACACATCATAACATCATAACTTATCATAAGAGGTGACATTAACCGATGTGGGATTCGCCTAAACCAACTGATTTGCCTAAACCAAATGGTGGATTTGCCTAAACCAACAGGATTTGCCTAAACCAATGTGGGATTTGCCTAAACCAATGTGAAATTTTGCCTCATCATTGGGTTTGCCCCACCATTGGGTTTGCCCCACCACCGGGTTTGCCCCACCATTGGGTTTGCCCCCACCAACGGCTCGATGCCAACCGATCACACTCGTAATACACATATATACATCATATAACGTGTCCCGGCCCTCCAAAGGCGACCTCGGTAAACGTAATCATCATATCATCATATCGTACTTCGTATCACATCATACTTGTGTCACATCATGTTTCGAAATACACATCATACTTCGAATACCCATCATACTTCGTAAAACACATCATTTACAAACCGAGAAACCATATGCACATAAATCATCATTACCACTCAACAGAATGATCAAACAAACCCTCATTTAAAAGCCAAACAATAGTCAAACTGCTTCTCCGAATGTCTCTCGGGAACATACCAAATAGAAATTTAGAAATCATAGTTACGTATCAAAATCATATGCATAAAATCCTCATTTCAGACTCACTAGATAAGTAAGTAAATCCTCATTTCAGACTCACTAGATAAGTAAGTAATCATACTCGGGGTCGGAATCATAGCCACATTATGTTCTTTCAAAAATAGGTCGTTAGAACCAAACAAAGGAAAGTCGCGGGACCCACGGACGAGAGTCAACCCAATCCGGGCCCGCCTATGAAAGTTAAAGTCATTACTCGTTATAGAAACTTCTACGAACGTTTCATAGCAATCCGAGACCATATGTGAAAGTTATGGTCGTTCGTAGTTACAGAATCTTTTAAGAACAAAATTCTTTACGCAACATTTTTTTATCCAATCATCCAAAAGACATAAGAACCATAATACGACCATATTAAGAATGCTAATATTAAGAGGCACATATGAATCATAAGCATGTTCAAAACTTCAGAGTGGAGTTACCCCAAGGCACAAATCATGTCATACCTTAATCCCGTCTAAGACATGCCAAAAGAAAGAAGGGTTGAGCTTTACATACCTGGAAGACAAATTCTCGACTTTCGACCTATTTCCTATCTTGCAATTCGCTTAAGAATTATTCGTAGCCTCGTAATCTACATATAGAACCATCCATAATATCGTTAGGATCATCGTCATACGCTCGTCTTAAATACTTAATGAAAGTCCTTTTAAATTCTGTCGAAATTCGGGCAGCATTTCCCCTGTTTATGTGCCTAGCCCGAAATTCCAATTCAACAACCAACAACATCAACAACAAAACCAATAGTAATAACATTATTTCCAACACCAACATATGCCATAAAACAGCCCACACACTGTTTTCTAAATTTCCCAACCAACCAACTTGGAATACGACTAATTAATAACTTTTTATTTCCGTAAAGAAGTCGAAATTAATACTAACAACATCAATAACAACATTCTCAACATCCTACAAGATAAATATATGTATTTCCATCCAAATTTCTCTTCAACCCTCAATCCATAATCCAACAACATCAACACAACAAACTATAACTCTATTCTTGCATTTATTCCTTAATCAAACTTAATAAAGAGAGAGATTTGAAGATTCATACCTTGCTTTTATGAAAGTAGCCAAATCTTCATCATTTTCTTGTCTTTAAACTCACTTTAACACAAAACAAAATTATAATCGCGCCTACGCGTTGCCCGGACCTCGGTTAGCATTTGGTTGCTTGAAATTTTGTACAAAATCCTCAATTCCATGTGAGAATAAGAGCCCTTTTGGGGGCTGAAGTTTCTGGAAATTTTGGGACATTTTTGTGCTGAAAAAATTGAGGTTTCTGTCCCTTTTAAAAAAAAATGCCGAAGTCGGTTTCACTTTGTAACGTCTATAATTCTCTACTCCGATGTCCTATCAATGAACGGTTTGTTGCATTACAAACTAGACTAGACGAACTTCATTTTAGAATTTTGAAACACCTTAAAACTCCACATATACTATGAGATATGTGCCTCCAAAGTTGACTAAAATTTTGCCCAGCATTTCCCAAATTAATGGTGGCAAAATTCCTCCAGAATTTTACAAAGCCTAAGAAATTCAAGTTTCAGCAATTAATTTGAATTTCCCATAAGAATAAAATGTTGTGATTTATACTGGAAGTGAAACAAATTAAGAGAAATCTGATTGTTCTTTTCATTTGGAATAATCAAATATTTATAATACCTAAGTGTTCGTTCAAATCAACAGAGTTGAACCCTTTAGGAATAGACATCTTTTAATTTAAACCTTTTAGGAATAGGTACTTTTTTAATCACGCCCAATCATTTTAATAACTGAAAATATATTTACCAAACCTCTTCTCATACTTCCCCATCAATAACACAAACTAACACTAACAGTCAACACATTAGTCTCTAGAGAGCCAACTACACATCGATGAGGAACCCGAACTAATCAAGATTTATCATTAATTTTTTGGTTACAATAGTTATGTTCTGGTTGTGGTTCCATCTATTTACCTTTGTTAGAATTGTGTAATAGGTGTTACTGGGTTGTAGGGACTTCCTTGACTGGGCAGAGTCATTGAAGTGGACCTAAAAGTTTGGAATTGTCGACCGTTAACAGAGTAGAGGCGGGACTGTTTGGAACATTTTCTTAGGTTTTACAAGGGTGGTTGTAAACCTTAAATTTGTCGGTACTTGAGTTTGGCAAAATTCCTACTGGTTAGGGTGTGTTCAAATGGCATGGATTATGGAGTTGCTTGAGAAGTAATCAAGAAGCAAAATCAAAGTTGTACAAGGACTCTGCTTTGTTGGATGTTTTTATGATGAATAACAAAGATATATTATTCAGAAGGTTAAAGATAGTGCGTTGGGATTGCTTTTTAGGTGATGATTGGATATGAAAACCAGCAACCAAAGTTAGGCAGTATCATGTAAATTATTAGCAAATTTTGTGGAGTAAGGTTTTGGGAGCTCTGAAGGTTGATGATAATACTATGTCGCCTACTAGGTCTTTGAAGGAACAGCTTAATTTATTCAATTCCTACTTTGACTAAATATGTAAAACTCAATCAACTTGGATAATCTTTGTGAGCAACCAACGGAGGATTTAAGGATTTCTGTAGCAGGGAGTTTGTCTCTAGCATACCACTACTTTATTAGAAGGTTTCAGAATAATCCCGATTCTGGGAGTCACGCAGAGATGTATATCAAGTTTAGTGTGGAGGATCTTGAAACTCGAATTACTAACTTGTTTCAGGGGAACAGTGGGAGGAAGTGAGAGCAAAGTCTTTAAGCAAGTGAATGTATCTCTTGTACCATATATGTATTCTAGTTTAGCTATTAGAATTTTTGTAAATGTTGATGTAATGATAGTCATTATGGCCATTACATATCGTGTCCTCTAATACTTATTGTACATACTAATAGAAACCATAAGAAAATTGTTGGAATGTAGTGTCATTATCTTAGGTGTTATTAGTTTGTTGGACTGGCTTGCTTGTGTGGGGAAGAAATTTGTGGTTCTATGGGTAATTACTACTTCTAGAAATGAACATAACTTTGGTCGTCCATCTGTATTCCAATCTTAAGCAATAAATCAAAACTAAACCTTCTCTGATGAGAAGTCAATATCTTACCGGACAAGAAACAAACCTTCTTCTAAGCAATTCTTTAATCTTACTTAAGCATGCAGACTTCATTCATATCAATATTTAATAAGAATATCCTAATAGAAGATTTCAGCAGCAGGTCATGCTTCGATACAATTTTTGTCTGTTTTCAGTTCCTCAGTACTTATAAGGAACTTGATGTTTGTATAAGTCTATTAATGATTTGTTATGTGATATCTTATGATGCAATAGTTTCTTCATTGCCATATTGGAAAGATACCGGTAGGCCGATTCACCAGGATGTATACTGTCCCAAAACAAGTATTTCGAAGCATTTTTACAGACAGGACGGTGTTTGTTACAGAATGGACCTGCTTCATATGTGCCGCTGCCGCAACAACCACGTCTAGTTTTCACGAATCCTGTAAAATCGAGTAGTTCAGATCTTTTAAATGAGTGAAGGTGATGCTATCTCTTCATATATATACATATACATATATTTTTGTTGTGTATTGCTTAGTTGAGGGGAGTGGAAGCCTACCATATTTTTTTGGATGCTTGATCATGTGCATGAAGGGATGATATGCATCTGAATACAAAATTCTGCTTCCGAAAAGTGCTGCTTGTATTTCTTTTAGCAGCCTAGCAAGTTTCGCATTATAGGATTGAGCATCAAAGTTCTCCTCTTTAATGCACTTCCTCAAAAATAGGGACTTTGCAGTTATTTGTATTGGAAGACAACCAACAGGAGGAAGCCCAGCAACAAGCATCTTACGACATCCAAGATTATATAGATCCTGAAAGCGTAATCTAACAATGAGACTATGTACAACAAATGATCTTCTTTTTCTCACAATAGGATTATATATATTGATATAGAGTGTCAATTATATTACCTCAACAAAGTTTTGGAGCAGACTCTGCAAAAAATCTTGATATCCAGTTATATTAAATTGATGCCTCCTTGTTGGGATATCATAGAAATTGAAGATGAAATCGTTAGTCCCTGCACTGATAACAAACAAAGCAGCACTGACAAGTTTCTGAGCTTTCTCTTCTCCAATAATCCCCTGGAGTTTCTCTATGTAGTGCTCAAAATATTTTATTTGCTGGGACATGGGGATTGCTTTAGATGTTGCTGTGGTTAGGTCATCAAATCCAGAGCCAGCAGATGCGAAGCTGACCCCCGTTAGAAGATCATGGTTTGAAAGATATGGTTGTAGGAAAGGAGGAATATATTCTTTAAGGCCTAACATGGAAGCCATAAAGTCAGGAACAAGTTTTTCCATCTGAAAATCTTCCAGTTGCAATTCGGCCAGGGAAGTTTTGCCATAAGGGAGATGATTACCTTGAAATATGGTAGAGATGTAATTGTTGTTGCCAGTATCAACTGTAGAATCTCCAAAGATGAGGATGGCAGGGAACTTGGGCAGGGATTTTCCATAGCATATGGTGCAAAGTTGCACCAAGAGGATGAAAAGAAAGCAGGTAATTGCCATGGACAAAATCTAATTAGGTGTTCTTGGTTGTTGAGAAAATACTTGCAAGGGCTCTTATTTGGAACAGGTTCATTAGGAAATAACAGAAAAGTTTGACAGTCATAGTTGAACAAATGGCATTAAAATTATGCTTTACTAGAGCTAATCTTTACCCTCTTTTCCTATTTATGGTACTAAAATTTATCTTGGAGGAAAATGAATGTGCCTAATCTTGCATAAGAAAATAGAGATTCAATGATCTGAAAGTATTAGTAGTTGAGTAGACCTCATAATTGTGTGGCAGTTGCGGATTAAACAATATTAATGAAGGGCAAAAGAAAGCTGGAGAACGCTATGGTCCCTTGTTTTTTCAATTATTGAGAGTCAACTTATTCCTTATTCAATGAGGCTAATATTACTTAGATGCAGTGTTTTAAAAGGCGGGGGTCTTATGTATGCCTTGGCGAGGCGTAAGCTCGAGGCACGGCCATGTTCTTACGTATTTAATTTTTAATATTTTATAAAATAATATAATTACAATAAATATTTTTAAATAGGTAAAATTACATTAAAAAATTGTAAATAAATGAAATCTCTCTAAATGAAATCTCTCTCTCTCTCTCTCTCTCTATATATATATATATATGTGTGTGTGTGTGTGTGTGCGCGCGCGCGCGCGCACCTCACAAAAAACTAATCAAAGCAATCTATTATACACCACTTACAACTTGTAAATATATGTAAAATAATTTTACAAGTATAAACAATACAATGAAATAAAAGCTATTATGAAATGCAAATCAACTCTAACATCTTAATTTTCAAACAATAAAAAAATCACAATTTCTTCAAAAATTTTACTATCATATTATTCATTTTATCTCCTTATAAGCAAATAATCAATAAACTTTATCAGTATTATAATTAAAACGTAACTCCTTCATAAATAAAAATAAAGTTACTTTCAAATAGCGAAATAATAAAATATGATAATTTTTATACATAGACAAAAGACCAATGGCAAGTGAAAATGTACCATTCAGCTATGTATTTTAAAAGAAATATTAAGTGATATTGAACCTCACGATGTTCTCAAATAGTAAATATGCAATATTACGACTTGATATTTGAGTTAAACCCAATCTTCTCATTTCTATAGATATCATTCATTTGTTAAAGAAGTATGAGGGTCAACGATTTTAATTAATGAATTTAACATATAATTTGTGTAAGAAGTGTTAGGCAAGCCCCGAGCATTGGGCGTTAGACGTGTTTAGGGCGTACAATAGGGCATTTAGGGCATAAGCCCCACCGGAACTAAGCCTTGCTCGTGAGCCCCGGGACGTTTTGCCATTGCTTCGCCCCAAAGCGAGCCCCGGTGCGAAACCCGAAACTCGCCTTTTAAAACACTCGCTAGATGATTGAATTACATATCAAAAGTAATCATGGGTTATTGACTATTAATGGGAACACTATTGGGGGTTATTTTTAACATAGTTTAATGTTGAATAATCTGGAAATGGCTAGAAATCAGGTGTAATGCAGTCAACTTCAAGGCATTAAGCCTTTTTTTTAGGTGCACAAAATAACTGATGCATTTAAAACTACTGGTTTCTTTTTCTTCATAATTTGATTTGGCTTAAGCTGATTTCTTGAATTTGACTTTTTTTTTTTTTTTTTTTTTTTAAATGTTGTGTTTATTACCACCTAAGGAGCCTAGACTCATTTGTTATCATTAATATTAAGTCGTCTTAATACAACTACATATTTGAATTTTTAAAATGTTGTATTAAGATCTGAATACTAAATAATTGAGATAGTTTGTTTTTCTAACACCTGAATATATAAAACTTATCCTTATTTAGAAATTAATAAATATAAAATTTAATAAAATGCTAAATTAATCTAATACTACATATGAATAAAATATTTTTTAATTATTATGTGTGGTTGGTGGTGGTGATGGCTAGAGAGGTGGTTGTGGATGCCGATTGGGCATGAAGTTGATTAATGGTGGGTTGCGGGGTTGTAGCTAGTAGTGATGGTGATTGGTAGTAGAGTTTGATGATGGTTGTTGGTGGTAGGAGTTAATAGTAGTTTTGGATCATATTGATAGCTAATAGTGGTAGTGAGTAATGACTTGTTAGCGATATAACCTGGTGATTGGTGGTTGTTGTAGTAATGGTGGTTGGTCTTGATGAGTGTAAATAGTGCTAGTGGTAGTGACAATTAATTATAGTGAGTGACAGTGATGGTAGTTGTGGCAGAGGATGGTGGTTGTTGGTGGTGGGAAATTGCATGTAATTTTTAATTGTTGGCGGCAATGGAGGTTGTTGATAATGATGGACAATGGTGATAACGGTGTATGAATGGAATTTAATCGAGCTACCGTTCTTATAGAAATATTAGAATAAACATTTTAATGATATTAAGTTATATATATATATATATATATATATATATATATATATATATATATATATATATATATATATATATATATATATATAAATATAATATATATACATATATATAGTCACCTCTCTTAACAAAAGACATAAGGCAACTGCTGAATAATATTAAGAGACACAACGGATGTAGAGGAATGCCATCAATGATCTTATATATTTGGAGCCAAAATCCATATTTATCTATTTTCTCCATATTTTTTTATGGGTTTTATCTCATTTAAAAAATTAATTATGTGCTACATAAATCCCAAAAGTCACCTCTCTTAACAAAAGACTTTTTATGTGTAAGTAACATTGCTGAATAATATTAAGAGACACAACGGCTCATTAGAGGAAAGAAACGGAAACATCATTAGAGGAAAGAAACGGAAACATCATTAGAGGAAAGAAACGGAAACATTCTTATATATTTGGAGCCAATTAATGTCCATAAACATCCTTCAATTCGGTGACAGTAAATGATTAATTCATTGCCTCAAACTCATATATATTTTCCATCACTTTGGTCTGTTCTTTTTCTGACGTTTCATAACCATAGATAATATAATTGGTTAGCATGTATGGATGCCCATATACTCATAGCCAGCATGAGAAAGAAACGGATTTGAAAAATAGAGGCTAGCCTACTTTTGTGAGTTTTGTATAATATATATATATTACTATGCTTTCGATTTTCTTTTTTTTTAAACTATGTGTAAGTATATGTCATTGACAACATTTTGAGAATGCCTTTAATGATTATATCATTGTAAAGATGTCACACCCCAACCGTGAAGGGATGTGTCCCTTTTTCCAATCGACCGATTGCGGAAAGTCTACAAGTGAACCGTATTTAAATCGTGATATTAGGGAGTGAAATCAACTCAACTTTAATATAAATCATAAACATTAACCTCTCTCGGTATAACATATATATGAAAATATTTCAATGTGAACCGTGAGACAAGGCGAACAAAACACATCAACACTAAATGATAACCAAGCGGAATCTGGAGGCATAAGCCTCTAAGTTGTACTAAAATGCAACCACCTTATTATCGGGAGAGGGCTTACCCATTAACCCATTAATCATTAGTCAACTTTACCAACCCCATCTAAATATATGTATATACATGCATGCATCCTATTTGATGACTCGACCATGTTGAGGACGAGGTTACTCTTTGTTGTAAGGCATAAGTGTTATATGAGATTGGAAGTGTGAAAAATTTGGAGTTAAAAGTGAATTATGGGAACTAATATCTCATGAAATATGGGACCAAGAATGAATTATGGAAGGTGCACATGAAATCCAAAAGTGAAGTCTGGAGACTTAACGAAGAGAAAGTGGGTGGCCGGCCACATGATCACACACACACTGGGCGAGGATGATGATGCATCATCCTTATCATTTGCCTTAGAACTTCAAGAGAAAGAAAGGCATGATCAAAAGAAAGGACACAAAAGGCGAACCAGCCCCATGATATTGATCATGGAAATATGTTTCTCCTAGTTTTCATATATGTAGGGATGGTTACGTGTAAGCAAAAAATATGAGTAACAAAAGGGGAGATAGAGAGAAGGTATGATTCAATCTTGAAACAAGCCATTGAGGGCAATAGAACTACAACGTGAATATAGCCGTATGCTCGTAGGAAAAATCATTCCTCATGTTTAGGCTTATAACATACCATATCATATAATAATATATATCCTGAATGGGGCTGTTTGGGTGAGCAAGGGATGAGTCAATATTATCAGTATCTCGATATGAATTCTATGACGTAAAATGAAGGTTTAATGATCTATGTTGAAGTTATAGTGTTGCGGGCTGTTTTGGAAGATTTGTGTGATTTTAATATAGTCCTTGTAATCATGGAAAGATGCTAGTATATGGAACTCGGTAGTTTGTGAATTTGAAAGAAAAACGTGTCTAGGTGCAGTTGGGATATGTTATATGGGCATCTTAATTGCTTATCGATATTGTTATATGATATATATAGAAAATATTGTTATGAAATACATATATATATATATAAGTCCGAAGTGCCGCGAAATCTCGTAGCCAAGAGATATCATAAGAAGAGTCGGAGTGACCTATCGACGAGATTACCCTCCAATTATCGTTATTGAAGCTACGTTAATTTATCTTTTCAATTCAAGAAACACCATGTGGAGAATAGGAGATGTACTATTCAATAATGATTATATAAGTGATAAAGATAGGCTCAACTAAATAAAATAGCATTAGCTCAACTTCAACATGAAGAATAACATAGTGAACAACCGGATTTTTTCCAATCGACAAGAAAGATACTTTAATGAGAATACTTTGGAAAGTACTACAAGACAAGCCGTATAATTAAATCAAGGAAACAAGCTTCACGCATTATGGAAATAAGTGAAATCAACTCAAGTTTTAATGTTTTCTAAAAATTACCTAAATTAAAGTTTTACGATGAACATTATACCTCTCTCGGTAAACAAGAAGGATAAGGAATGTGTGAAAATATTTCAATGTGAACATATATATCGTGAGAAAAAAAGTAAGGTTAATCATTTTGGAACACCCTCGATACATATTTAACGGAAGACCTTTCAAATGACAACCTAAGCTATGAATATGGAGGCATGGAGAGTTCTTTTATACAAGTCATATAGGATGTTGTCACGACCCTAATTACCGATCGTGCGGGTACCTACCTTATTATCAATAGTAGGCGAACCCTTACCCATTAACCCATTAATCATTAGTCATGTGGTCATGTATTTAACTTCTTTAATCGTGATGTTATTTATACTAAGCAATCAATGATCATGTGGATGAATAAATAAATAAAATAAGTCATACTTAATAGATGATATAAGTGCGGAAGTCTTAACTATTACACCCCCAAGATCTGAAAGTCATCGTACAAAGACTCTACCAACGATGTCTAAAGAATAAAGTATATCTCAACTATAATAACAAATAATGTCTGGAATACAAATAGACATCTGAAAAGAGAGATCTTCAGGTGACATGGAATGGATAGAAGCTCACCCTCGGATCTGATCGAGCAAACTAGCTTCAAGCTAGAGATGTAATCTGGATGAAATCTCTAGAACACAATATGCACTCAAAAAGGGTGCAGCAATGCAGTATCAGTACAAACACTATGTACCGGTAAGCATCATAGGCCGACTAAGATTAGTTCACGCATATAAGTATAAAATCAATAAGATAAACAGATAGGCACTTAATACTCAAATCCAAGTCACAGAATATTCCATAACAGAGTCATAGCCTAAGATGAAGCTTCTAAACCACAAGTCTATCAAGTTTCAATAATCTCACCTGATAATCACAAGTCTAAGTTCCTACCCTGGGTAGGGTCACTAATCCACAATTTAACTCAGTCAATGGTCATCATTATATTACAATAGGCATTCAACATCCATACAAAAATTAGAAACAAACGAGCATATAATAGTGCAGAATAAAATGTGATGATGTGAAATGCAATGCACTGGCCAAATACACACTGTACACACATGCTACTGATGTCATAGCTCAGTAGTCATGACCTGCAGGGGACCCATGGTGTCCATGTACCACTCGTTCCGGATCCACTCCTCGGACCTGAGCATAAACCTCCTGTTACACCTCAAATTTTTTTTTCGTTGATGCACAGTGAATAAACTAACGAAGAGCACGAAGTGTATAGTATTTAAATAAGTAAGGAATGACATTTGATGACCCTAAGCAAGATTTCAAAGACATTCGATGTTAGACGAGAAAGTTGCCAAGAGAAAGCAAAGCATACGGTAAGTATCGGAAGAGATTTACAAGTAACAAGTTAATGATGCTTTAGAGAAGAGTTATAACATCCCTTATATTGCTAATGAGGTGATAAACAAGTGTCAAGAAGGTTCCATAAGGATTGGAGATCAAACGAGTCGACGAGAACGAGATCGGATTAACTAGGCATTGTACGGCCAAACATACTAGCCGTATAAAACATACGGACCGTATTGTTATATCCCGCATTTTGTGCGATCGGATAATTCAAGACAATTGCGGGAGGACGATAAGCAAGGCCCTATTTTTATTTTGTTAAGCCTATGAATGGCTTATGAAGCATTTAGAAGCGGAATTATTAAGAAAGGTCAAGGGCATGATGGAAAATTCGCAATACGTCTCGTGGAATTATGGAGGAAGACGAAGGGTAAATTTGGAATTTGGAAAACGGTTTTATGAATTACTACTTGTCATGAAAATACAATTGGGCTTGAAATTTTTTAAAAATTTTAAGGGCCCAACCGGCCATGGGCATGGCCCAAGCCCATGTGGGGTGTAAGTGACAATTTAAAAAAAGATGACCAAGTCATCTTCATTCCATAATTCTCTAGAAAATTCAAGACTTGGAGAACAAAGAAAAGAAAGAGAAATCATAAGGGGCTATTCGGCCACCCCTATACTCACAAGAACTTTGGAAAATTTTTCTTCAAAAATTATTTTCTTCCACCCAAACACTCCATGGAAGGGTCCTTAACAAAGTGGAGTTGTTATTGAAGCAAGAAAAACACACACTCATAAGTGGAAATTCAAGCAAGTTGGAGGATTAAAGGAGGAGGTAAGAATTTATTCTCTTTACATGTTATGGATATTATTGCATGTTGTAGTATACAAAAAGAAGTGAAATTCATGAGAAATATGAAAAAGGGGTGGTGGCCGTGTATATATATACATGTATGTGTGTGTGGAAATTATGTGCCAACTATTTTGTTTAGTGTTTGGTTGTTATTGTTGCGAATGTTATGTTGATAATGGAAGTTGAATGATTTTGGAAAGGTTGTAGTTGTGTATGTAGGAAGGTGGCCGTATGGTATGTTGTATGTATAGCCGTGTATAGGTGTTGAGTGGTGAAAGAAGATGAGCCAATTTTATTTAGTATTTTGGTTGTTGTTGTGTTGTGAATACTATGTTGCTAATGAATGCCTAATAATCTTGTGAAGTTGTAGAAATTGGAGACTTGTGATTGAAGTATTTAAATTGAATATAGTGTTCTTGCTTGCATGGAGGATAATGAGACTTGTATGATATTGTTGGTATATGAATTATTAGGTTGTTATTGTTTTCATTGGAGTTGGAAGGTCTTGATGGAAGTAGTATATTGATTAAGTTGTTAGAATGTATCTTGGATTGAAATTGGAAATTGTTAATATGGTTGCGATATTATGATTGATAGTTTGGCCGGGTTGAATTCCGGATTGTTGTTGATGAGAATTGGCTAAGATGATTTTGGGGAATGATGTATTTACAGAGGAAGTCTTTGCCGAAATTTCGGTAGCCAAGTGTTGTTTTAAGAATTCAATTCTAAAGGCACTAATCATGTTTGGTAAACATGACCAATTTGTAGATTCTGGCGAAGTTGGAGCTTGAATTTGGAATAGCATAAGGAGCGAAAAGAGGTATGTAAGACCTTACTTTCTTTCTTTGGCATGTCCTAGACGTATAGGCTTGATTTCGCGCCTCGGGGACTTCCCTAACTCTAGAAATCCGAGATTGAAAAATAGTTACTATTCATTCAAAGGCATTGAACCAAAAACTTGAACAGTGAACGAAAGGTCGAAACACCCTAGGACTTGCAAGAATAAGACCCGATCACCCCAAGACTTCCATAAGAAACATTATGAAACGTATTATACGTAAATTTGATATGCCACCTCAGCCGACCCGAGGTGGGCCCACTCTTCCCGAATTCTTTCCTATGGTCCCCTTTGACTTATTTTCATTCTATAGTTAAGGAAAGTTCTTGGTTATTATTTTAACTACTAAATAATAGTCGCTTTAACAAATCCATTGATTCCAAAACACGATTCTTTTCCTCCTATGGCTCCCTTCGGTTTATTTCAATATTACAGTTAAAGGAAACTTTTGGATATTATTCCGACTACTAAATAAGAATTGTTTTAACTAAACCCTTAACCCCAATATGATTTTTTTTCCTCACTAAAAGTTTTAGTGTTTTCCAAAATATTCCCTTTCTTCAAAAACCAAGTTTTACAATATAGAAAGTCTTAGTGACTAAAGCAACGGCTATGATTCTATGATGACTAGGATCCTATGAGGACTATGATTCTATGATACCTATGATTCTATGATGTCAGCTATGCTATGTCTACAACCCGATATGCTATGACATGTTCTATGTTGATAGTCTCGCCTTATGATTATCGTTCCTTCAAGGTGAGACAAAGCGACCATGATTACTCCATAAAGCGATCGGAGGGTTCCGACCTTACGTCACTCCGATAAGTACATGATTTCCCTTGGGCTCCCCTGCATGCTATGGTGTATATATATATATATGTATAAAAATGTATTTGGGGAAAATTGGGAAAAAGGGCAGAGCGCTATGGGCGCTGGGCTATACTCACGGTGCATGTATCCGTACTTGACTTGATATCATCCCGGACGCGGGATGCCCGGACGCGGGATTTATGGCTGAGCTGGAGTATTCCGGCGCTATGTGTGGGCGAGCTATGTTATGATACACTACGCTATCGGTGCTATGATACACTATGCTATGCTATAATACTATGATATATTACGCTATGCTATGATACTATGACATAAATTCTATTTTCTATGTCTATGAAAAGAAATGTTTTTTTTTCAAAAAGGGAAAAATAAGCATGCATGGTATTCGGCCTGAAAGAGGTGTTTCTATGCACAGGTTACTTTCTTACCTCAGTATATATATCCATGACCCCACGGTATTGTTACTTATAATCTATACTCCTGTTTATGTTATTTTCCATGTCTTACATACTCGGTACACTATTCGTACTGACGCCCCTTCATGTGGGCGCTGCGTTTCATGCCGCGCAGGTCAGCAGACAGCCGGATCTGATTCCTAGGAGTTCTCAAAGAAGATTTTTGCGGCGCTCCGGATGTTTCGGAGCCCCGGTCCCTTGGTATTACTTTTGTGTATATATATATTCGGGCACGGCAAGACGCGGCCCTTTCTATGTATATGTGTACTATGTTTAGAGGCTCGTAGACGGATATGTACAAAGTAGCTATTTGTACTCCTGATTGTTCCCGTCGCTGTGTAGTGTGACCGTAAAGCTTATTAGTTTATGTTCATAATCGTGCTATGTATGTTAATGCTAGTCAAAAAAAAAAACGGTGTAGTTCATGCGTGCAATAAGAGTCAGCGGGTTCGCTCGGCTCCGAATATGGGGTCGGGTGCCCATCACACCTTAGTAAGGTCGGGGTGTGACAAAGTGGTATCGAAAAGTGTCGGTCTAGGGGTTTGTCTACGAGCCGTGTCCAGAGAGTCTTGTTTATGGGTGTGTAGCGCGCCACACTTATAGACAAGGAGGTCACAGGGCATTTAGGAAATTTGACCTTCCTTGTATCTAGATCGTGCGATAGAGCTATAATAAGAGGTTTTCCTTCTTTCTAATTCGGTGTTACATTTTCAGCGACGCCTGTGAAGATGAAAGCAACGGCCGCCGAGAAGGATAAGATAGCAGCAGAAAGGCGGAGGCCGGTAAATATTGAGGAGGGTGAGTCCCATAACGAGGCCACCTCTCGTGCTGTTCGCACTCCGCCGATGTTAGGGGAGCAAGAAGGAGCTCCCATTCCAGCTCCAGCACCTCCAGCTTCCCCACCTGAGGCTCCAATTCAGGAGATGAGACAGGCTATCCTTCTGTTAACTCAAATAGTAGCCACTCAGGCTCAACAACGGGTGTGGGATGCGGTGATGGGGGTCGCGAGAAAAAGGACTAGAAGGGAGTACGAAGGGGACAGTACGGGGAGCATTTTGAGTATTCGGGACCGGATCGGAGTGCCGAGTTTTGGGCTCCGACATAGAGCCGACTTCGGCGATGCGGGGCGCCCCAACCGCGGCGCGCGCGATGTGACAGGCCACACTCGGGACGGTGTTACTTAGATACGAGGTGTTTTTGTTTGTACGCGGTCGGATTGGCCATGTGATGCGCGATTGCCCGCGGAGGTATGATAGAGATCAAGCTCGGCCCGCCGGGTCGGTCGGGGCTATGGAGTTTTGGGTTCCCGGTATAGCGGTGAGTCTAGCCGAGGAGACCACCGCATCACGATGCCTTCGGTGCCGTAAATTACATGCGGGGCCGTGTCGCGCGGGTACAGATGTTTGCTATGCCTGTGCTAGGTCGGGTCATTTTATGCGCGACTGCCCATCTCGACATGGCAGAAGTAGGGTCCAGCCCACGAGAGTAGTAGTTGACCCGCCGTTATTGGTGCGCCCTCCAGTGCAAAGGTCCCAGATATTAGCAGACCGACATAGAGACCGAGAAGGCATACCCAGTTCGAGTAGACCCCAGTATTATACCCATGTGCTAGCGGGCCGATAGGATCCTGAGCTATCCCCTGATGACGTACCAGGTATATTACTAGTATTTTTCTATAATATCTATACATCGACTGATTTAGGTTTTACGATGTTATATATATCGCGCCTTATATTATTGAGCGTATTGGGTTGGGAACTCGATAGAAGCCGTGTAGGTTGGGACGGACTAGACTAGCAGAAAGGGGAGAAGGATGTGTTAGACCTAAATTGGACCAGGACAATTCAAGTCTCAATAAGAAGGACTTATTAACTCAAGGCCAGCGTTCAGAGCGAAGTTAATTGGCTTATGATTAATCGGCCTACAAGTAACACGGGCTTCTAAAATGGATATATTAAGCGATATGTGAGTCACCTATGGAGGAGACCTCCCCAAAGTGTCACAATACACTATAAGGCCAGTTTAACATTCGAGGACGAATGTTCTAAAGGGAGGGAGGATGTTATATCCCGCATTTTGTGCGATCGGATAATTCAAGACAATTGCGGGAGGACGATAAGCAAGGCCCTATTTTTATTTTGTTAAGCCTATGAATGGCTTATGAAGCATTTAGAAGCGGAATTATTAAGAAAGGTCAAGGGCATGATGGAAAATTCGCAATACGTCTCGTGGAATTATGGAGGAAGACGAAGGGTAAATTTGGAATTTGAAAAACGGTTTTATGAATTACTACTTGTCATGAAAATACAATTGGGCTTGGAATTTTTTAAAAATTTTAAGGGCCCAACCGGCCATGGGCATGGCCCAAGCCCATGTGGGGTGTAAGTGACAATTTAAAAAAGATGACCAAGTCATCTTCATTCCATAATTCTCTAGAAAATTCAAGACTTGGAGAACAAAGAAAAAGAAAGAGAAATCATAAGGGGCTAGGCCACCCCTATACTCACAAGAACTTTGGAAAATTTTTCTTCAAAAATTATTTTCTTCCACCCAAACACTCCATGGAAGGGTCCTTAACAAAGTGGAGTTGTTATTGAAGCAAGAAAAACACAAACTCATAAGTGGAAATTCAAGCAAGTTGGAGGATTAAAGGAGGAGGTAAGAATTTATTCTCTTTACATGTTATGGATATTATTGCATGTTGTAGTATACAAAAAGAAGTGAAATTCATGAGAAATATGAAAAAGGGGTGGTGGCCGTGTATATATATACATGTATGTGTGTGTGGAAATTATGTGCCAACTATTTTGTTTAGTGTTTGGTTGTTATTGTTGCGAATGTTATGTTGATAATGGAAGTTGAATGATTTTGGAAAGGTTGTAGTTGTGTATGTAGGAAGGTGGCCGTATGGTATGTTGTATGTATAGCCGTGTATAGGTGTTGAGTGGTGAAAGAAGATGAGCCAATTTTATTTAGTATTTTGGTTGTTGTTGTGTTGTGAATACTATGTTGCTAATGAATGCCTAATAATCTTGTGAAGTTGTAGAAATTGGAGACTTGTGATTGAAGTATTTAAATTGAATATAGTGTTCTTGCTTGCATGGAGGATAATGAGACTTGTATGATATTGTTGGTATATGAATTATTAGGTTGTTATTGTTTTCATTGGAGTTGGAAGGTCTTGATGGAAGTAGTATATTGATTAAGTTGTTAGAATGTATCTTGGATTGAAATTGGAAATTGTTAATATGGTTGCGATATTATGATTGATAGTTTGGCCGGGTTGAATTCCCGGATTGTTGTTGATGAGAATTGGCTAAGATGATTTTGGGGAATGATGTATTTACGGAGGAAGTGCTTTGCCGAAATTTCGATAGCCAAGTGTTGTTTTAAGAATTCAATTCTAAAGGCACTAATCATGTTTGGTAAACATGACCAATTTGTAGATTCGGCGAAGTTGGAGCTTGAATTTGGAATAGCATAAGGAGCGAAAAGAGGTATGTAAGACCTTACTTTCTTTCTTTGGCATGTCCTAGACGTATAGGCTTGATTTCGCGCCTCGGGGACTTCCCTAACTCTAGAAATCCGAGATTGAAAAATAGTTACTATTCATTAAAGTGGCATTGAACCAAAAGTGCTTCGAACAAAGGAACGAAAAAGGTCGAAACACCCTAGGACTTGCAAGAATAAGACCCGATCACCCCAAGACTTCCATAAGAAACATTATGAAACGTATTATACGTAAATTTGATATGCCACCTCAGCCGACCCGAGGTGGGCCCACTCTCCTCGAATTCTTTCCTATGGTCCCCTTTGACTTATTTTCATTCTATAGTTAAGGAAAGTTCTTGGTTATTATTTTAACTACTAAATAATAGTCGCTTTAACAAATCCATTGATTCCAAAACACGATTCTTTTCCTCCTATGGCTCCCCTTCGGTTTATTTCAATATTACTTTTAAAGGAAACTTTTGGATATTATTCCGACTACTAAATAAGAATTGTTTTAACTAAACCCTTAACCCCAATGCATGATTTTCTTTTCCTCACTAAAAGTTTACAAGTGTTTTCCAAAATATTCCCTTTCTTCAAAAACCAAGTTTTACAATATAGAAAGTCTTAGTGACTAAAGCAACGGCTATGATTCTATGATGACTAGGATCCTATGAGGACTATGATTCTATGATACCTACGATTCTATGATGTCAGCTATGCTATGTCTATAACCCGATATGCTATGACATGTTCTATGTTGATAGTCTCGCCTTATGATTATCGTCCCTTCAAGGTGAGACAAAGCGACCCTGATTACTCCATAAAGCGATCGGAGGGTTCCGACCTTACGTCACTCCGATAAGTACATGATTTCCCTTGGGCTCCCCCGCATATATATATATATATATATATGTATATATATATATATATAAAAATGTATTTGGGGAAAATTGGGAAAAAGGGCGGAGCGCGCGCGGGGCCGGGCTATACTCACGTGCATGTATCCGTACTTGACTTGATATCATCCCGGACGCGGGATGCCCGGACGCGGGATTTATGGCTGAGCCGGAGTATTCCGGCGCTATGTGGGCGAGCCGACACTGTTCGGTGCTATGATACACTATGCTATGCTATAATACTATGATATATTACGCTATGCTATGATACTATGACATAAATTCTATTTTCTATGTCTATGAAAAGAAATGTTTTTTTTTCAAAAAGGGAAAAATAAGCATGCATGGTATTCGGCCTGAAAGAGGTGTTCCTATGCACAGGTTACTTTCTTACCTCAGTATATATATCCATGACCCCACGATATTGTTACTTATAATCTATACTCCTGTTTATGTTATTTTCCATGTCTTACATACTCGGTACACTATTCGTACTGACGCCCCTTCATGTGGGCGCTGCGTTTCATGCCGCGCAGGTCAGCAGACAGCCGGATCTGATTCCTAGGAGTCCCTCAGCAGCATTTTTGCAGCGCTCCAGTTGTTTCGGAGCCCCAGTCCCTTGGTATTACTTTTGTGTATATATTCGGGCACGGCAGTACGCGGCCCTTTCTATGTATATGTGTACTATGTTTAGAGGCTCGTAGACAGATATGTACAGTAGCTATTTGTACTCCTGATTGTCCCCGTCGCTGTGTAGTGTGACCGTAAAGCTTATTAGTTTATGTTCATAATCGTGCTATGTATGTTAATGCTAGTAAAAAAAAAAAAAAAAAAAAAAAAAAACGGTGTAGTTCATGCGTGCAATAAGAGTCAGCGGGTTCGCTCGGCTCCGAATATGGGGTCGGGTGCCCATCACACCCTTGTAAGGTCGTGGTGTGACACGTATGTTCAGCCGTACTTTCAGCCCAGAATGTCACTCCTCTCTGGACCAAATCTACGGCCAGACATACGGTTAGTATAAATTATACGGACCGTAGTTGGTCCGTAGAAACTGGTCGGGTCAGATTTGTGTATTTAATAAGGGACCAAGTCTTATTTCATTTCATTTCCCTCTTCACAACCATTCTCTCTAGACATCTCTCTACACTTCTCCCACAAGATTTCAAGAGAAATTATTGTTCAACTCCATCAAACCAAGTGAATCAAGTATAAGAAACCCATTAAAGTTCATCCAAGACAAGAATCCAAGTGAAGGTGAAACTAGGGTTTTGCTCAAGTGAGGTGTTTGCACCCAAGGTTCATTCGTACACCATCTAAGGTAAGTTTTATTATGTTTCCATGTTATTTAAGGTAATTGAAAGTTGAAACACTTGGATTGTAAAAGGGTATAGAAAATGGGTCATGAATGTGGGAATAGTGTCACTTTTGAGTAAATGTTTGGATTGAGTTATGATTCTTGATACATTATGATTATAATCATGTTATAAATGATATTGAGAATATGGAATAGATATTGTATATGAATGAACGTAATCGTGTGATATGACCATGAATATGGGTGATTTGAAGTAAATTGTAAAGTAAGGATAATGTAGGTGAATAAAGGCTATTGTGATGATGTTGTGAATGTTATTATTGATGTTTGGGAGTTGATATATGATATGGGGAAGTCATATAAATAAAGGAGATGCTGTCCAATTTTCTCTAGCTTTAGTCATGTATGCTAAGTCATCGATTTCCTAATGATAGTGTAACTCTAATGAAGGTCGAAACGTGTCATTGAAGAAGAACGTGCAAGTGATAGAATAATTGAACGGAAAGGTATGTAAGGCTAACCCTTCTTTCATATGGCATGGTTCTTTGGCCAAATATCCATTCTTCTATGAGCCTATGATATTCTCCAATGATCCTATCTCTAAAAGCTACTAAGCTTATGATCCTCGATATGATACAGTTGTACTAAGTTCCCTATATGGTGAGTAATCCTTTAAGGATAGATGTAATGAACTACGATAGTAATGATGCTAGAAATGCTTATGGGCTTATATGTATATGTGCCTATGTATGGCTATTATGGAACCCCGAGCTTATATGGCCGGGTAGAATATAATAGATATGCAAATATAATGCGCGCACACCATATATATATATTGGGTACGGATAACCCTGAGCCTTGGTAGGGCCAGGTATGTATGACACTGAGCCTTGGTAGGGCCAGGTATATGAAACACCAAACCTTTGTGGTCGGGTATGCTGTATAAATGCTACGTATATGACATCAATATGAGTACGAATATGCTAAGTATATGTAAATGCTATGTAAAGACTATGTATATGCAATGTATATGATATGAATATGAGTATGAATGGAACTATGAATATGAATACGAAAATGGATACGAAAGGTAAATGAGTACGGATACGTATACGGATACGGGTGTGGATGTATGCGCACCGATATTCACTAGAAATGGAATGTCCCTATAAAAAGCAAGTAAGTGCTATAATGATGATACTATTATCTCCCATCCTATGCTATTCCATATGTTGTCTATTATGTTTTCATATTGATGTTGATCATGATTTACATACTCAGTACATTCTTCGTACTGACGTCCTTTTGTTTGTGGACACTGCGTCATGCACGCAGGTGGCCAGGGAGACAGACACGACCCATAGCTTCATTTCTCAGGGGCTACATAGCGGAGCTCCATTTCATTCGGAGCTGCAGCTTTTGGTATAGATTCTTTTGTGTACATATTTATGGGCACGGCGGGGTCCTGTCCCGCCTATATGATATGACATATTCTTCTTAGAGGCTCGTAGACATGTGTATATGGGTAGATGTGTTTGGCCTTGTCGGCCTATATTTTGGATATTATTTTGTTAGCCTCGCCGGCTTATGTACATTGATATGGGCATAGTTGCTAACGATGATATAAATGAATTGTCATCCAATGAGATTAGTATGATGATGAATGAAAAGTATGATTTAGCTATGTGGCTCACCTAGATGTAATGTGAAAGTATGTTAAGAGGTGCCCGGGTGGGTTAGCACCGGGTGCCCGTCGCGGCCCTCCGGTTGGGTCGTGACAAAAGTGGTATCAGAGCAGTTCTCGTCCTAGGGTGTGTCTACGAGCCGTGTCCAGTAGAGTCTTGGTTATGGGTGTGTTGCGCGCCATACTTATAAACAAGAGGCTGCGGCCATTTTAGGAATGAACGACCTTCTTTCTTCATAAGAAATCGTGCGATAGAGCTATGATATAAGAACTTCTTGTTCCTTAACCGTGTGTTATATATTTCAGAAATGCCTGTAAAGAGAAAGGCTAAAGCAGCCCAAAAGGGCAAAACAGTGGCAGAAAAGCGGGCCGAAAGAGCACCGCCACCGGTAGTAGAGGAAAGTGAGTCCCAGAGTGCGGCTCAATCTCAGTCCTCCCGTTCAGTACCTATTTTAGAGGAGCGTGAGGGAGCCTCAGCCCCAGCTCCAGCACCTCCGGTTCCTCCACCGGATGCTTCAGGCCAAGATGTAAAAGAGGCCATTCATTTGCTTACTCAATTGGTTGCGCCGCACTCCGGCAAAGTACGGGGCAAGGTGATAGGGCTGTTAGTGCAAGGGCCCGCGATTTCATTAGTTTGAACCCCCCGGAATACTTTGGATCAAAGCCTGATGAGGACCCTCAGAACTTTATTGATGGTATGTTGAGGACACTTCGGTTGATACATGCTTCGGACACCGAATCGGTGGAGTTAGCATCCTATAGATTGAGGGATGTTGCGGTTCATTGGTACACGGTTTGGATGGATTCACGCGGAGCCAATGCACCTCCTCCGGTATGGCAAGAATCTGTAGATGCCTTCCTCCGACATTATTTGCCCCCAGAAGTTCGGCGAGCTAGAGCCGATAAGTTCTTAAATTTGAGACAAGGAAGCATGAGTGATCTAGGGTATAGTCTCCGCTTTAATTCTTTGGCTAGGTATGCTTCGGCCATGGTAGCGGATATGGGTGACCGAGTGCACCGATTTGTGAAAGGCCTAGGGCCACATTTGATGGATAGGTGCTTGACTGCGTCCCTTCAGGACAATATGGATATCTCACGCATACAAGCCCATGCTCAAAATTTAAAAGAAAGCCTACAACAACAAAGGAGTGAACGTGAGCATGATAGAGGGTATAACAAGAGGGCTAGATCTTCGGGTTCGATGAGTGAGCATAGAGGCGGGCACAAACAGCAGTTTTCTAGGCAGTCAAGCCATTCTATGATTAGTGCGCCTCCACGATTTTAGGCCAGAGATTTGACAGATCTACTCACTCAGGGATGAGTCAGAGTTTTTCAGGTTCTCAGTTCAGAGGTGATTCGGGTCAGGCGAGGCCACCCATGCCACGATGCTCCCAGTGTGGTAAGTTACATTGGGGTTAGTGCCAATTGGGTTCAGAGGTTTGCTATTCATGTGATCGACCAGGCCATATTATGCGTGATTGCCCTTCAGTTAGTAGCAGAGGTAGGACCCAGCCTTTAGGGTCGATAGTCGGGTCTTCATCATCCATACGCCCTATGGGGCCAGGTTCACATGTGCCAGTCGGACAAGGTAGAGGCAGGGGGAGAGTCCCCAGTTCTAGCGGTCCTCAGCACCGTATCTATGCTTTGGCTGGACGCCAAGATCTTGAGTCTTCTCCTGATGTTGTCGCAGGTATATTATCGGTATTTTCTCATGATGTATATGCTTTGATAGATCCGGGCTCTATATTGTCATATGTTACTCCGTATATTGCAGGTTAGTTTAGAGTCAAACCGGAGTCAATCAAATCTTTTGAGGTGTCTACGCCCGTTGGTGAATCGGTAATAGCTAGCCGAGTATATAGAAATTGTATAGTTGTGATTTGTGACCATCATACTATGATTGACTTGCATGAGTTAAAAATGGCGGATTTTGATGTCATTATGGGCATGGATTGGTTGGCTTCTTGGTATGCCAATGTTGATTGTAGAATGAAAATGATTTGCTTCCAATTTTCGGGAGAACCAATTTTAGATTGGAAAGGAAATACGGCGTCACCAAAGGGTAGGTTTATTTCCTATCTAAAGGCAAGGAAAATGATCACAAAAGGTTGCATTTATCAGCTAGTGCGGGTTCAAGATGTAGAAGCCGAACCGCCGACTCTTCGATCGATTCCCGTAGTGAATGAATTTCGGATGTGTTCTCGAAAGCTTCCGTGCCTTCCTCTCGAGCGGGAGATTGCTTTTGCTATTGATGTGTTTCAGACACCAAGCCTATATCTATTCCTCCTTATAGAATGGCTCCAGCAGCACTGAAAGAGTGAAGGAGCAATTGAAAGACTTGCTTGAGAAAGGCTTTATTAGGCCTAGTTCATCCCCGTGGGGAGCACCCGTATTGTTTGTCCGAAAGAAAGACGGCTCCTTGAGAATGTGCATTGATTATCGGCAATTGAATAAGGTGACGATTAAGAATAAATATCCTCTTCTGAGGATCGACGACTTATTTGACCAATTACAAGGTGCCGAATGGTTTTCCAAGATAAATTTAAGGTCTGGGTATCATCAAGTGAGAGTTAGGGAGAAAGATATCCCTAAGGCAAACCTTTCGTAACAAGATATACGGCCATTTTGAGTTTCGGGTGATGTCATTTGGGCTAACTAATGCACCGGCAATGTTTATGGATTTGATGAATAGTGTGTTCAGACCCTTCCTAGATTTATTCGTGATAGTATTCATCGACGATATCTTGGTGTATTCTAGATCCGAGGCAGAACATGCGAATCATTTGCGTACTGTCCTTGGAGTTCTTCAAACTCGAGAGTTATTTGCAAAATTTTCTAAGTATGAGTTTTGGTTAAACTCAGTGATATTTTTGGGACACATTGTTTCAGCCGATGGTAGTTGGGTAGATAGCAAAAAGATTGAGGCCGTGAAGACTTGGCCAAGGCCCACAACTCCTATGGAGGTTCGTAGCTTTCTGGGCTTAGCAGGTTATTACAGGAGATTTGTTGAAGGTTTCTCTTCTATTTCTGCACCACTAACGAAGCTGACCCAGAAATCAGCAAAGTTTCATTGGACAGATGCTTGTGAACGTAGTTTTCAAGAGTTAAAAGATAAATTGACTTCTGCGCCAGTCCTAACACTTCCAAAGGGATTGGACGGTTATGTTGTTTATTGCGATGCTTCAGAACCTGGCTAGGGCCGTGTATTTGTCACACACTTCCGATAGGGCATGATGGGCACCCGACCCTTACTTAGGGCCGAGCGAACCCGCTGACTCTCGGGATACTCATAACCATACTGGGCTCGCAAAACATGACATAAGTACATAATGAAAAATTTTCGAAAAACAAACATGCCTTTCATCTTTGCCAACTCAAATAAAACTAGCACCGTATGAAATCTGTAAACATATGAAGTTCGTGACATAATGCATAATAATACATCGCGCTTACATAGCCGCTACAAAACCGACGTATCATACATTCGACTCGTCCGCAAAGTCTCTATCATAAGGCAAACCGTCATAACGAAAATACTCGACTCCTACAAAGACTCCGAAGGAAATGGAGCTCGTCAATCCATTTTAACCGGGAACATCTTCTCGCTAACATCACCTACTCATCCGTGGGCACCGCGTGGTACGAAACGCCCCCCGAAGAAAGCGGGGTCGCACGGAATATGTACCGAGTACGCAAAGCATGAAATACGGAAAACGAGATCATAACCGCAATGCGGAGTACAGAAAGTGAACATAATAACCATAATGTCAAAGTGCTTGCATCTGAAATACAAATCGTACATACGAGGTACAGAAGACAAATATAATAATCAGAATGCCAAAAATGCTTACTCCCGAAATACGTATCATGCATATCAACGTCATGTATCATATCCGCCCATAATGGGACCGGGTGACATAAGTAAACGATCATCATATGCTTACCGTAACACATCATAACATCATAA
This sequence comes from Lycium ferocissimum, assembly GCF_029784015.1. Lineage (NCBI taxonomy): Eukaryota > Viridiplantae > Streptophyta > Magnoliopsida > Solanales > Solanaceae > Lycium > Lycium ferocissimum. The sequence continues at coordinate 32,119 of NW_026725737.1, forward strand.
CTTATCATAAGAGGGACATTAACCGACGTGGGATTCGCCTAAACCAATGTGGGATTTGCCTAAACCAAAGTGGGATTTGCCTAAACCAAAGGTGGGATTTGCCTAAACCAATGTGGGATTTGCCTAAACCAATGTGAAATTTTGCCTCATCATGTGGGTTTGTGTGTGTGGGTTTGCCCCACCACCGGGTTTGCCCCACCACGGGTTTGCCCCACCACCGGCTCGATGCCAACCGATCACATTTAATACATATATACATCATATAACGTGTCCCGCCCTCCAAATGGCGGGACTCGTATAATCGTAATCATCATATCATCATATCGACTTCGTATCACATCATACTTCGTGTCACATCATGTTTCGAAATACACATCATACTTCGTAATACCCATCATACTTCAGAAAACACATCATTTACAAACCGAGAAACCATATGCACATAAATCATCATTACTGACTCAACAGAATGATCAAACAAACCCTCATTTAAAAGCCAAACAATAGTCAAATCAAGTTTCCTCCGAATGTCTCTCGGAACATACCAAATAGAAATTTAGAAATCATAGTTACGTATCAAAATCATATGCATAAAATCCTCATTTCGGACTCACTAGATAAGTAAGTAAATCCTCATACTCACTAGATAAGTAAGGGTCGGAATCATAGCCACATTATGTTCTTTCAAAAATAGGTCGTTAGAACCAAACAAAGGAAAGTCGCGGGACCCACGGACGAGAGTCAACCCAATCCGGGCCCACCTATGAAAGTTAAAGTCATTACTCGTTATAGAAACTTCTACGAACGTTTCATAGCAATCCGAGACCATATATGAAAGTTACGGTCGTTCGTAGTTACGTAATCTTTTAAGAACAAAATTCTTTACGCAACATTTTTTTATCCAATCATCCAAAAGACATAAGAACCATAATACGACCATATTAAGAATGCTAATATTAAGAGGCACATATGAATCATAAGCATGTTCAAAACTTGAAGTGGAGTTACCCCAAGGCACAAATCATGTCATACCTTAATCCCGTCTAAGACATGCCAAAAGAAAGAAGGGTTGAGCTTTACATACCTGGAAGACAAATTCTCGACTTTCGACCTATTTCCTATCTTGCAATTCGCTTAAGAATTATTCGTAGCCTCGTAATCTACATATAGAACCATCCATAATATCGTTAGGATCATCGTCATACGCTCGTCTTAAATACTTAATGAAAGTCCTTTTAAATTCGTCGAAATTTAAAAGCATTTCCCCGTTTTGTGCCTAGCCCGAAATTCCAATTCAACAACCAACAACATCAACATCAAAACCAATAGTAATAACATTATTTCCAACACCAACATATACCATAAAACAGCCCACACACTGTTTTCTAAATTTTCCAACCAACCAACTTGGAATACGACTAATTAATAACTTTATTTCCGTAAAGAAGTCGAAATTAATACTAACAACATCAATAACAACATTCTCAACATCCTACAAGATAAATATATGTATTTCCATCCAAATTTCTCTTCAACCCTCAATCCATAATCCAACAACATCAACACAACAAACTATAACTCTATTCTTGCATTTATTCCTTAATCAAACTTAATAAAAGAGAGATTTGAAGATTCATACCTTGCTTTTATGAAAGTAGCCAAATCTTCATCATTTTCTTGTCTTTAAACTCACTTTAACACAAAACAAAATTATAATCGCGCCTACGCGTTGCCCGGACCTCGGTTAGCATTTGGTTGCTTGAAATTTTGTACAAAATCCTCAATTCCATGTGAGAATAAGAGCCCTTTTGGGGCTGAAGTTTCGGAAATTTTGGGACATTTTTGTGCTGAAAAAAATTGAGGTTTCGTCCCTTTTAAAAAAAAAATGCCGAAGTCGGTTTCACTTTGTAACGTCTATAATTCTCTACTCCGATGTCCTATCAATGAACGGTTTGTTGCATTACAAACTAGACTAGACGAACTTCATTTTAGAATTTTGAAACACCTTAAAACTCCACATATACTATGAGATATGTGCCTCCAAAGTTGACTAAAATTTTGTACATTTCCCAAATTTTCGTCGAACTTATTTTCTTCAATTTACTCGATCTCGAAATATTTGAAACTCTCCATACATGATATTTATCACTTATTATACTAATAATGGCCATGTTCTCGTGTTTCAAAATACTCTTTCCCGATTACGACTTACGAGGTCGTAATTCACCCTTTTTCTTTGTTGTTACACACTTTCCATGGCTTGTGCCTTTCAAAACATCATGGGACGTCTCCGACACTCCATTACTACGATGAGGTACATGTAGTACTTATGCTCTGAAAACGCGGGGTATAACAGTATTGATGCAACATGGTAAGGTGATTGCGTACGCTTCAAGGCAATTACGAAAACATGAAAAGAATTATCCAACTCATGATCTAGAATCGGCTGCAGTGATTCATGCATTAAAGATGTGGAGACATTATTTATATGGTGTCCATGTGGATATCTATACAGATCATAAGAGCCTTCAGTATATTTTCAAGCAAAAAGAGTTAAATTTGCGGCAACGACGATGGTTGGAGTTGCTAAAAGATTATGATGTTGATATTCTGTATCACCCCGGAAAGGCAAATGTTGTGGCTGATGCTCTTAGCCGCAGATCTATGGGAAATTTGTGTGATGTACAACCAGAGAAAAGAGAAATGGCTCGTGAGCTCCAGCAGTTAGCTAGCCTAGGAGTTCGAGTAGTGGACTCAGGTAGCAGGGGAACTACCATTCAGAATTCAACAGTCTCGTCGCTAGTAGTGGAAGTGAAAGAGTGACAACACGAAGATCCCATGCTAATGCATTACAGAGATACACTCCCTCAGAAGGAGAAGTCATCATTTGAGATCGCAGGAGACGGAGTTCTCCGATGCAGAGGCAGATTATGTGTTCCTGATGTGGCAGGTTTATGCTACCAAATATTGAGAGAAGCTCATTGTTCCCGTTATTCTGTCCACCCCGGAGCAACGAAAATGTATCATGATCTTAAGTCTATATATTGGTGGAATGGGATGAAGAAAGATATAGCGGAATTTGTAGCTCAATGTCTCAATTGTCAACAAGTGAAAATCGAGCACCAAAAGCCGGGCGGATTGTTGCAAGCTATAGAAATTCCAACTTGGAAGTGGGAAGTAATTAACATGGACTTCATTACAGGCTTACCTCGTTCTCGACGTAAGTATGATTCCATATGGGTGATTGTGGATAGACTCACGAAGTCAACTCATTTCTTACCAGTCAGAACGACATATGTAGCAGAAGATTATGCAAAGCTTTATATGAAAGAGATAGTGTGACTACATGGTGTTCCAGTATCTATTATCTCGGATAGAGGACTCGTTTATACTAATTTCGGAAGTCCTTCCAAGAGGGTTTAGGGACTCATGTGAGCCTTAGCACGGCATTTCATCCACAGACTGATGGACAAACTGAACGTACTATTCAGACTCTTGAGGATATGTTACGTGCATGCATGTGAGATTTTGGAGGAAATTGGGAAGATCATTTACCCCTTATTGAATTTGCTTATAATAATAGTTATGGTTCTAGCATTCAAATGGCACCGTATGAGGCTTTATATGGGCGAAAGTGTAGATCCCCAATTGGGTGGTTCGAAGCAGGAGAGGCTAAATTGATAGGGCCAGACTTGGTCCAGCAAGCCATAGAGAAAGTTAAGCTCATACAAGATCGGTTGTTAGCAGCCCAAAGTCGTCAAAAGTCCTATGCGGATAATCGTCGAAGGGACTTAGAGTTCCAAGTGAACGATTGGGTATTCTTAAAAGTGTCCCCTATGAAGGGTGTTATGAGATTTGGCAAAAAGGGGAAGCTTAGTCCCCGATATATTGGGCCTTATGAGATTGTGCGCAAAGTGGCTTATGAATTAGATTTACCTCCTGGTTTGGAGTCAGTTCACCCAGTTTTTCATGTCTCGATGCTTCGTGAATGTGTTGGAGATCCTACTAGGATTGTTCCGGTAAATGATGTTCAAGTGATAGAAAAGTTGACTTATGAAGAGTACGCATTGCCATATTAGACAGGCAAGTACGGAGGCTTAGAAACAAAGAAGTGGCCTCAGTTAAGATTTTGTGGAGAAATAACAACCGAGAAGAAATGACATGGGAAGCGGAAGAAATCATGAAATCCAAGTACCCGCACTTATTTCAGCCCCCGGAAGAGGGCCAAGATGAGACATCAAGATCAAGAGGGCCAAGATGAGACATCAAGATCATAAGGTATGTATGTTTTTCTTTTTATGCATTTGGGTCGTGTGTGGCCAAATTCTATTGCTATTATGTTATGGACCTGTAAGGCATTGTTATTATGGGTTGTTGTGATAGGATGGTAGTGCCATATTACAGGGGAAACTCTGGCGAAATTTTCGTAGGATTCCCGAGTGTTTAACATTTGAGGACGAATGTTCTTAAGGGGAGAAGAATGTTACACCTCGAAAAATTTTCTGTCGATACACAGTGAATAAACTAACGAAGAGAATGAAGTATATGGTATTTCAATAAGTAAGGAATGACATTTGATGGCCCTAAGTAAGATTTCAAAGACATTCGATGTTAGACGAGAAAGTTGCCAAGAGAAGGCAAAGCATACGATAAGTATCGGAAGAGATTTACGAGTAACAAGTTAATGATGCTTTAGAGAAGAGTTATAACGTCCCTTAGATTGCTAATGAGGTGATAAACAAGTGTCAAGAAGATTCCATTAGGATTGGAGATCAAACGAGTCGACGAGAACGAGATCGGATTAACTGGGCATTATACGGCCAAACATACTGGCCGTATAAAACATACGGACCGTATGTTCAGCCATACATTCAGCCCAGAATATCACTCTTCTCTGGATCAAATCTACGGCCAGACATACGGTCAGTATAAATTATACGGACCGTATGTTGGTCCGTAGAAACTGGTCGGGTCATATTTGTGTATTTAATAAGGGACCAAGTCTTATTTCATTTCATTTCCCTCTTCACACCCCTTCTCTATAGAAATCTCTCTACACTTCTCCCCTAAGATTTCAAGAGAAATTAGTGTTCAACTCCATCAAACCAAGTGAATCAAGTATAAGAAACCCATTAAAGTTCATCCAAGACAAGAATCCAAGTGAAGGTGAAACTAGGGTTTTGCTCAAGTGAGGTGTTTGCACCCAAGGTTCATTCCTACACCATCTAAGGTAAGTTTCATGATGTTTTCATGTTATTTAAGGTAATTAAAAGTTGAAACACTTGGATTGTAAAATGGTATAGAAAATGGGTCATGAATGTGGGAATAGTGTCACTTTTGAGTAAATGTTTGGATTGAGTTATGATTCTTGATACATTATGATTATAATCATGTTATAAATGATATTGAGAACATGGAATAGACATTGTATATGAATGAACGTAATCGTGTGATATGACCATGAATATGGGTGATTTGAAGTAAATTGTGAAGTAAGGATAATGTAGGTGAATAAAGGCTATTGTGATGATGTTGTGAATGTTATTATTGATGTTTGAGAGTTGATATATGATATGGGAAAAGTCGTATAAATAAAGGAGATGCTGTCCAATTTTCTCTAGCTTTAATCATGTATGCTAAGTCATCGATTTCCTAATGATAGTGTAACTCTAATGAAGGTAGAAACGTGAGCATTGAAGAAGAACGTGCAAGTGATAGAATAATTGAACGAAAAGGTATGTAAGGCTAACCCTTCTTTCATAAGGCATGGTTCTTTGGCCAAATATCTATTCTTCTATGAGCCTATGATATTCTCCAATGATCCTATCTCTAAAAGCTACTAAGCTTATGATCCTCGATATGATACGGTTGTACTAAGTTCCTTATATGATGAGTAATCCTTTAAGGATAGATGTAATGAACGACGATAGTAATGATGCTAGAAATGCTTATGAGCTTATATGTATATGTGCCTATGTATGGCTATTATGGAACCCCGAGCTTATATGGCCGGGTAGAATATAATAGATATGCAAATATAATGCGCGCACACCACTGCAGTTGGGTACGGATAACCCTGAGCCTTGGTAGGGCCAGGTATGTATGACACTGAGCCTTGGTAGGGCCAGGTATGTGAAACACCGAACCTTTGTGGTTGGGTATGCTATATAAATGCTACGTATATGACATCAATATGAGTACGAATATGCTAAGTATATGTAAATGCTATGTAAAGACTATGTATATGCAATGTATATGATATGAATATGAGTATGAATGGAAATATGAATACGAATACGAAAATAGATACGAAAGGTAAATGAGTACGGATACGTATACGGATACGGGTGTGGATGTATGTACACGGATATACACTAGAAATGGAATGTCCCTATGAAAAGCAAGTAAGTGCTATAATGATGATACTATTATCTCCCATCCTATGCTATTCCATATGTTGTCTATTATGTTTTCATATTGATGTTGATCATGCTTTACATACTCAGTACATTCTTCGTACTGACGTCCTTTTGTTTGTGGACGCTGCGTCATGCCCGCAAGTGGCCAGGGAGACAGACTCGACCCATAGCTTCATTTCTCAGGGGCTACATAGCGGAGCTCCATTTCATTCGGAGCTGCAGCTCTTGGTATAGATTCTTTTGTGTACATATTTATGGGCACGGCGGGGTTCTGTCCCGCCTATATGATATGACGTATTCTTCTTAGAGGCTCGTAGACATGTGTATATGGGTAGATGTATATTTTGGATATTATTTTGTTAGCCTCGTCGGCTTATGTACATTGATATGGTCATAGTTGCTAACGATGATATAAATGAATTGTCATCCAATGGGATTAGTTTGATGATAAATGAAAAGTATGATTTAGTTATGTGGCTCACCTAGATGTAATGTGAAAGTATGTTAAGAGGTGCCCGGGTGGGTTAGCACCGGGTGCCCGTCGCGGCCCTCCGGTTGGGTCGTGACACCTCCGCTCCGGAAAGTACCTCGAACGCGGGCCATATCAATATATCCATCATTTTCGAAATGAACCTCGGACCATGAGCCCACAACTAGGCCACATTCTCACCCCTGATCAAATGTGTCTTTTCATATGTCTAGTAACACTGTCACATCATTCTCAATGATCAATTCATCAAGTACCATGTATCAAATAGTATCACAAGTTCAACAAGAAGATTATATTAACTTCTTCACTAATTTCGCATCACAATATATGTCTCAACATATTCCAGTTCACTAGTATGCATGGACTATGAACAATTAGCAATATCAATGTCAAACACAAGGCATCATGCCACAAGTCTTTCATGAATCGTTTCCGAACCATGTATGAGTGTATGAATGCATAAATGAGTGTAAACGTGGTAAATCAATGCAAATAAAATAAAGCAATCGTGAAGGTACAAGTCACAAAGCCACAAGTCATATCAAGACTTGGATCAACTTAACCATGACATGAATCATACAAACTGTCTCAACCAACATAAGAGTCTATGCCCCTCTTTACTTCCTCATATAGCAAGTACACCTCACAACTAAGTCTTGTATCACCAAGAAATTGCACTCTTCTATATATTATCATCAATAGTAAATCATACATCAAGTGTTCATCTACGTACTATCATAAATATATAAACCACAATTCAGGTCTAAACTTAGTATCGTTCCTTTCTCCAATAATATATGTCACAATAAGAGAGAACTGAGTGCACCACGACAACTTAGGAAATAAGTCTAATCACAATAACAGGAAAACAAGCCACCATCAACAACAATCAACCTAGTAGAAATCCATCCTGAATCACCACAGTATGAATACAACTACACCTTATATTTCAATACATAACGTAATGGCGATGAGCCCACAAAATCAGAAGTCATACCAACCTAGAAAGTATCCAACCAAAACACCATGTCCGAAGACCTAATCATGCTTTCTCCTATCAATTCTAAACATTACATACGTTTCGCTAATCAAAGTCTAACTAAAGTAAGCCATAACCTACCTGGAATGCCGAGCAATAGTCTCGAATGGCCAAACCTTAGCCTTGCCTTCCTCTTTGGAGAACCTTAAATGATTATCGTCTATCAAATATGAATCTAAGGATATCCATATTGCCATAGTTTTACCCAAAACTCTAAAATGGACCCAAAATAGCCAAACCCAAGCCACAAGGGCAAAACTGTAATTTCATTGAAAATTCAGATACAATATAGTCAAAATAGTACTCTACGAGTCTAAACGAGTCAAACGATACCCATATTGCTATACTTTTAGAAACATACCCAAAATACCCTTACAATGTGAAACCGGGTTCATGAGGGTAAAACGGAAAACTTAGTGCACAATTATATTAGCCATCATCTAGTTAACCTTCAATCTTAATTTCATGAAATTTTATTGATCACAAGATATCCAAATCCATCTTTTCTATTTTTAGCCGTAGAGTTCTTAACCCATTAGTTCTTCACAATTAGTGTGTAGGATGACTATGAGATGATGATAATCGACAAATAAATAATGAATACTAGGTTAGAATCTTACCCCAAAGTGCTTGTGAATGATTTTCCATTGCTCTCTCCCCAACCCTCCAACTATTGAAGGTTTCAACAATTCTTGGGTTCTAATCTAGCACCCACCATTAATGGAGCTTAAGCTTGTCATGGGATTTGAGGAAGGAAAAATTATGAATCACATAAGGGTTTGCACTTACCTTCAAGGAGGAACTTCACCCTAGCCCTAGGAAAATAGCCTCTCACATTCTAAGGAAGTGTTTTTGGTTTTATGAGGGGAAAACTTGAAAAAAAACAACTTAAAAACGGATTCTGCCCAGTGCACCCGCTACAGCAGGTGCCCCCTTCGCTATAGCGGGTGCCCCTTTTTTTAATTTGTTCAAAACTTCGTTTTAGCCCCCGAAACTCATCCGGAACCTCCCGAACACAAACCATATATGCGTTTTGATTGTAAACCACACTACGGACGCAACCGTGACCTCGGAATTCCCAAAAGAGATTATTTTAACTCAGTGTTGACCAAGTCAACCCCAACACTATGAAATTAAGCCTTCACTGAGACTCAAAACATCCCCGAACGCTTTGGGACCCAAACCAATAGCTTCACTAAGGCATAGGTCGTACTATCAGGACTCGCGGAAAGGGTCAACAAGGTTAAATGGGTCAAAACACTATAACGACTAAACGAGTCATTACAAATGTAGAGATTAGCTCGTTCATTCTTGGATATGATCGACACAAGTCAACGGGATAACATTTCAAAAAAACGCATTTGAATTCTAGTCATGCCAAGAAAAGAAGAGAAAAACCCTACATACCTTAACGATGAATTTTTCCACGTTCCACGAGTCATCGAATACCTTACGAACAATAACCTACATCATACGACCAATTTGGGATCAATTCCAAGTTCATAGCTTATGGAAATACTCATTGAGGCATTTCGTCAAACAACTTGGGGGCGTAAGTTCGTAGGGTCATTTGTAGTTCAATTCCTCCATACAAAACTACCATTTTCTTCTCCCTTACTCCTATTCCTCATTATCATTCCATCCATAACTCCATAATTCCAAGAAATGCTTTTAAACCACAAGAAACAGCCCAAACAATCAAGTTCATCCATAAGAATTTATAAGAGTTCATAAGAGTGGTATTCATGGGATTTTCTCCCCAATTTCTAAGTTAAATACTTGGAGAAGCTTAAGAGAATTATTAAGATGAGGAAAAATACCTTAATTGATGAAGAACACTCCAAAACAAAGATTACTTCAAGTCGAAGAATTCTTCCGAGAAGCGAAACGATGAGGAAACGGAGGTTCTATGATTACTACGAGATTCCTTGCATTGAGATGACTTGATTAGCTCTTAGATATGATATGGAACCATGGAGAAGGGTTGAGAGAGTGTAAGAGATGTTTAGGGTTTGGTGTTTGAAGAGAAATGAGGTTCTAATCCGATTTTGGGTGTTTTTATATAAGTAAAGTTATGTTGCCACCGACCAAGGTCCTCAGTCCCGCAGCAGTTTGCACCCTTGGACGGAAATGCGAATATCTCTCTACTCCGAGAATGTATCGATGAACGGTTAAATACGCTGGAAAATAGACTCGAAGGCCTTCGATTTTGTGGGTGGATCACCCCATAAATCCAAGTAGCTTGAGAGAAAAGCTCCGAGACATCTGACCCAAATTTCAGTGAAATTTACAAACTTAACTTGCGATGCCCTTTATCGACTTTCGTATTACAACTCGTTTGACTTCCAAAATTAACAAGAGAACATCATACAATTCAAATACTTCATATAAATTACTTGCTTAGAATGTGAAGAACTCCTAATCTCACCCAAAAGAATAAGTTATCGTATTCCCAACTTGCCGACTTTTGACGAAACTCATCCTTCTTTGATTCATTCACCTTTCAAACCTTCCGCCACTTACTAACATTATTTATAGACTCTTATAACAATTTATATTAATAAGCTCAATCCCTTTTAACCTCAAGATAATTTCTTTTGAACTTGCATCGACTAACTCATGATGCGACTTTAACGTGCGAAAATCCGGGGTGTAACAGTATGTACTTGAGGTTCTTAGGTTTAACTTAAATACATGAGTTAGGAATATATAATTGATATTATGAGCAGTGTGAAGGTTATGAAAAAAATCCTGTTAAGGAGTGTTTGCCCCTTAAATAGGCCTAACACAGTGTAAATCCGAATTAGTTAGGGCTCTAATGAGGATACTGGACAACAGATGAAAAAAAAAAAGTGAAGAGAAAATTTGTAAAGAATTGAAGATATAAAGATTGCGGCGAAGGCGGTGCTTATACATTGAAGTAGTACTTTCTCTATATCTATTTTAAAATTTTCCTTTTGTGTCACATTAATTAGTTCATTCTTTTCTTCAATAGCACCGTATGTGTTTGTATCACTTTTTGTTAGATGAATACAAAATCTTGAAAGAATTTTGATTTATGTGTATGCTTTCAGTTAGTCAATGGCTATATATTGCTGCGCAAAGTGGGTATATTTTGAGAAAATTACAATCGTTTTTATCTATTTTTGCAGTTGAAATTTGGTTTAGAGTAATCTAAATAGCTTCAGTATGATTTTAATTCTTTTGTTACTCGAGTTGTATGAGGCTATTGATTACAATGCAACTATACAAAGGTGAAATGAGAATACAAATCTACTACATATTAAACGCAAGTTCTCTTGCAACTCTAATTTGGATAGGCAAAGGAATTTTATTGTGAACAAAATCAGATTTTTTAAGTTATGGACGCCGCTTGAAACATATATGGGGCTCATTATAATTAATACTCAATAATTTTATTACATGTATGTTTATTGCTATATTCCATATGTATAGTTCACTAAAATTATAATATTTGCTCTCTTCATTTATATTTTATCATTTGCTATTAATCTAGACTTGGAAACGTATTAGGTGTTTTATGTCATTGAATCACTTGAATAAATTTATGGGGGGAAATCAACTTGCAAAATGAATTTGTAGTTTCTTGAATTAATTTTTTCTGCTTTACAAATTAGTACCATTACTGTTATAGTTATGTATTTAAGCGGTGGTGTATTTTTAGTCTTCTCCATATTAATTTTTTAAGATTGCCTTCAACAAATATTCTGAATGTTTTAGGACCAAAGAAGGGAAAATGAAATGGTGATATTGTAGATTGAAATGCCAGTTTCTTATCTTTAAAGAGTAATTTATTATTATGTGTATCTAATACAAGCATAACTATTTTATTAACTTGATATAGTAACACTTATTGATATACACAAATATTACTTATTGGTGTAACATGTGATTCTATAGGTATTGTTCTATGCGTGCATAAAAAACAAATACTTCTAAAGTATGTGATTAGAGCTACTAAAATACTTCTACAATATGAAGGCAACTAAATAATTTTTATTTTTCGATATGCATAAATCTTATTTAAATTATAAGATAATGTGAGAAAGTTCATATATAATAAAGTATTGTTATTTGTAACCACGCGTAGCGTGGACAGATTTACTAGTTTATATAAAAAAACGTACTTAATAATTAAGATCTCAATGATTAAGATTTAGACGTAGAAGAAAAAAAGACCTAATGACTAAGATTTGAATGATTAAGACTTTACTAAGTGCAAACGAATGAGTTGTGTACGGAAGAAGTTACATCCAAAATGAAAATGCAAATAAGCAAAATTACCCCTGAAAGTTTTGAGTCAAGTAAATAATGTTCCAAACAGCAACCTAGTTGCTTCAAGACTTAAAAAGTTAAGTTACTAAATCAAATTGCAACCTATGTTAAATGAAGGTATGTGTCATGTCATGCTTTCGGTACAAAGTATAAAAATATAGGTGAAATACCTTTTTGTTTATTTTTTGGTCTTGAATGATACTTTATATTAAAGAGAGATTATCAAGTATAGGGATACGTTGCACTTGGTGGAAACCTATCACAAAAAGACAAGATAGAAGATGAAGGAGTGCTAGTTGCTACTTTATGGCCTCTCATGGTAATACATGACTGATGTAACATTCCATAAATTCAGATTAGGTGTGAATGGGTTAAATGAGTATTACCATGAAATTTTAGCCATATGAAGTCCCATCGGGATGAATTTGGGTGGAAATAGTTGTTTTGGAATCAAGACGGGTGGTGAGGTTCACAAGATTCAATAGAATTGATGAAGTTTTCGATAAGTATGTCTTCCAGCCTGATTTAGTAAAAATCCATTGGGAATTTGAGCAAACTTCCTTCATGAAAGTTGTGTCACTTTGCAATACCTTTCCATCCATATATGGTAGAGGTCAAACAAACATCTATACAAAAGTTATGGCCATTTTATTGAAGGGTCGCAGAGCAGTCCGCCGGACAAGCGTCTGCGACGCAAAACGTGAAATGCGATGCAGATGGCCATCTGCGACGCATTTGGGACAAATTTTCCATCCTGAAATTTCCAACATTCTATTTCAAAGGTGCATTAGCATCTGCGCCAACGCAGACGCACCGGAGGATAATTAAAATCGCGTTTTCCCGAATTTTTATTCCATTTCTCATTTCTCCAAGCCCTGGCGCGACTTTTCTATCCTCTCCTCATATTCCCACATCAAGTTAAATCTCTCTCATGTATTTCTAAGTAATTCTAACACTTATACACTGGTTCTTAACAAGAATCTACGCTACAACCTTAGGGTTTTCAAGAATCTTAAGGTTTCAAGTTCAGATTCTTGGGGTTCTTCTTCAAAAGTTCAGACTTTTCCTTCAAGTTTTGGAGCAACTAAGGTATTTATGGCTTCTATTCACGTGTGGGAACATCATTGTTCTTCCCCAAGCCATGTATAATCCATGAAACACATTTCGCCTCAGAATCAAGACTACGCTTTAGTTCATGAAAACCCTAAATACATGTATAAGTGCATATCATGCTTCTTTTACAATTTCGTTAATTGTATTCATGATACGTCGTTATGATTGTCATGAACCTATTCCGTAATCCATGAATGCCCATGTTTTGAATTCCATGGGGTCTTAAATACAAGTCATGAATCATTATACTCAATTCCATGAAATCTTGCATGTTTCCATGTTTCATACAAGTTATGTTATGTATCTATATTCATGTTATGTTACACTTACAAATCATGTTTACAATCATGTTTATGAAATCCATGGGCTTCTAAGCCAATATTCATGTTCATGTATTGGGAGTTGCATAGATTATCGAGAAGGTTTAATACCTGAAACTACGTATGCCAACGTAGGATAAGGATTGCTCCGCCAAATTAGGACGATTCTTTCATGTTTACGCATTGAGGGTTATTTTATTGATCCATTCATATCATGTTCATGTCTCGTATCCCAGCAAGGTACAAGATGGCTTAGCTGATCGGGCAAAGATCAGATGCCACATGCTCATGTGGAGGTTACATGTCGGTTATACTAAGGCTCTCCCATTTAATAATGTTTTACTCATGTTATATTATATTTATGTCAGATACTACTCATGTTCATGTTTAGCTTAAAGTTTCAGTTATTATTATTTCATGCACCATGTTTATTCATTCAGTTGCTTTACATAAAAGTACAATTCAAATATACTTACGTCCCATTTTGCCAGGGCCTGCATTTCAAGATGCAGGCATTGATTTGCAGGATGATGGATCTACTCGTTAGGACCTCACACGTATTAGCTATTGGTGAGCCTTATTTCTTCGGGGTTTTATCCTTATTTTACTATCATGTTACGTCATGCATTAGAGGTATGCCAGGGGCCTTTTCACGGTAAATAGTTTGTCACGACCCAAAACCCATGGACCGTGAGGAGTGCCCGATCACTGCTGACCAAGCACCCCTAAACTCATACTTGCCATATCTTTGAATAACCTGGTGGCCCATTTCTAACTCATATCTGAGCGATAGCATCTGTTGCAAAATTTATGTAATAAACTCTGTCTCGAAAAACTCATAATTAATACACGTGGACATGTATATATATAGGCATACGTGCAACGGATGACAACACAGTCCGATATGGCCACTACATGCGTTGTACGGAAATTAGGAGACCATAAAGCTACATGGTATTCCCACTATATACAATGTTTGCTTGCACCTCTATGGGATCTACTTTGTAGAAAGACGGGACAAATGTAAATATCATACCCACATCCGTACACCTCATAAATAGCATACCAAAAGCTACGCCTTCGAATCAAGTGGAGCATATCGATTAATTGAGGAGATCCTGCATCGTCCGGCTCATCCGAATGACTACCTGAACCTGCAAGCATGAATGTATCGTCCACAAGAAAGGACGTCAGTACGAACAGTGTACTGATTATGTAAGGCATGGATAGTAACATAGTAAGAGATACCGAACATGGAAAATAACATAATGAAAGTATGAAGATAAAGTAATATAAAATAGATCAACCTGTGCCTCTAAATGCCTTTTTAAGGCGGATGTCGTGCATGCTTAGCTTTTCAAAAAAAAAAAAAAGAAGACTTTTCCATATATACATATATAATATCTTGTCCGGCCGCTATGGCGCAGTAATATATATAGCATCTTGTCCGGCCATTAAGGCGCGGTCTTGTCCGGCTATGTAGGCGCGGTGTTATATATATATAGTATCTTGTCCGGCCATTAAGGCACAGTCTTGTCTGGCCATGTAGGTGTGGTGTTATATATATATAGTATCTTTTCCGGCCATTAAGGCTCGGTAATTATCTAAATTACACATATATTACACATATACAAATACATATAACATGCACGAGAGCCCAATTAAATGTTACTTCTCTATCGGAGTGACGTAAGGTTGGTAACCTCCGATTTATATTATGGAACAATCATTATCGCTATATCTCACCTTGAAGGAACAAGTAACATAAGGTGAGACCAACAACAATGAATAAAATAAAGAAGGTCATGAAATAAACTCAATAATCTCATAATAGCATCACAACCGTAAACTTAGTAATCTCTAGAAATGGGATCATCATCATCATCTTTATCATCAGAGGGAACATCTATCTTTAGCAATATAAGAACTTTGGGAATCATGAACTTCTAGCTTTTGGGAAATAAGGACGTTATGAAAAACATGTGTGGATTCATAAGAAAAGAATCATGCCTTTAGAAAGAAAGGGACTAGCCTTAACATACCTGTGCGGCCTCCTATTATCTATGCTTATCCGTCCGAACTCGTAAATCTAAATTCGAGAGGATTCGCACTATTGTTAGACTCATTGTTATATGCTTATGCTAGGGCTTCATATTAAACTATTCTATATCCTGCCGAAAATCGGGCAGCATCTCCCCTGTTTATATGCCTAGCCCGAAATCACAATCCAATAACCAACAACAACAACAACAATACCAACATCACAACAACATTATCAACACTAATATGCCCCATGAAACATCCCACACGATGTTTCTTTAGTCTAATAATCGATTCACTAATTATATGACATTCCAATGGTTTTACTCTTGGAAGTTAATCCCAATTCACAACAACAATACCAACATCATTATCAACGTCAAATACATATGAAAATAGCACCATAAAATCCATTCCATATCACAATTATATTCTAACTTCAAACCATAATATCTTACATTCTTTCTACACTAAAGCCTTCCAAAACAATTCTAAAACAATAAATGAAGTATAGGGTCTTACCTTAGGATGGAGAACACACAAAATCCAAGTATAGTCAATGCCCACAAGATCAATACATCTTCAAGAACCATGAGTTGGTTCCCTTGATATACCTTTCTAAATCTTCAACTAAGATCCTTAATTAATTTGGTTATGGAAACTTTGTTTGGAGCTCTTGGAAGTTCATCTGATTTTTGGTGAAAACAATGAGGTTTTACCCCTTTTATAAGGTTCTAAATTTGGGTCCGGTCACTGTAGCAGTACTGTAGCAAGTCGTTCACTGTAGCAATTACTTAGCACGCGTTTCTGCTCTGTCAGCCTAACTTGTAACATCCATAATTCTCTACTCCGATGTCGTATTAATGAGCGATTTATTGCATTGAAAACTAGACTCGACGAAATTCATTTTAGGCTTTTGAAACACCCTAAAACTCCTAATATACTAGGAGATATACCCCTCCAAATTTGACTAAAAATCTGCCCAAAATCCTGCCAACTTTTTTTCAAATTTTCGTCAAACTTATTTTCTTCGATTTGATTGATCTCGGAATCTTCCGAAACTCTCCATATATGATATTTATCATTAATCATACTTGATAATGGTCATGTCCTTTGGTTCTAAGGTTGTCCTTTCCGGTTACGACTTACAAGATCATGATTCATCCTTTACTTAAACAATATACTTAATAATGCTTCGTTCCTCACAATCCAAAGTTTTTTTACCTAGCAATAGCTCGACACTTAATATTGCTTCGTTCTTCACGATCCAAAGTTGTTTTACCTAGCCATAGCTCGACATACTTACATTCAAATTTAACCATTGCTTCTCCGAGGTACAGGGTGTAACACAACTTTAGTATTCAGACTCATGTTTCATATGTTTCATAGATTAGTCTAGCATGTCATGTCAGATACTCCGTTGTGTTTGGCCTTGTCGGCTACATTATCATGTTTTCCGTACTTATGTTTAACATGTTATTTCAGACTTATGACTGCAAATTCTCATGCTTACTCATACTTTCATGATTTAACTTATATCCCGCATTAGTATATGTCCCATGTTGATTTAGCAAGCAATGTGATTCGGTCGGTCACATGTAGCAAGACACCGAGCGCCATGTTACGCCCAGGCCGTGGTTCGGGGCTTGACAAAGCTTGGTATCAGAGTCTAGGTTCAAGTGTCTTAGGGAGTCTATGAAACCGTGTCCAGTGGGGTCACTTTTATGTGTGTGTATGTGCCACACATGTAAACAGTTGACCACCAAGACATTAAGGATTGTCGCATCTCTTTCATACTCTATATCGTGGAGTTAGAATAGTACTTTCAGGAATTCTTCTAACTCGTGCGTATTACATGTTTTAGAAAATGCCTTTGAAAAGAAAGTACACCAAGAGGACTTCAGATACTAGCGAGAGAGCTACTGCTAATGTTTCTCCAAAGGTGGACCCTCAGACTTAGAGAGATGTATCAGGTTCAGCACCCCCACTTGCTACTAGAGGCTTGCTGAGGTCCGTACTCCAATCTCCCTGCCTAGTTCCACTGACAAGGATGTTAGGGCAACTATCCAGATGCTCACCCAAATTGTTGCCACCCAAGCACAACGTCAAGGAACGGCTCCAAGCGCGGTCACTAGTGGAGGGTCGTTCAGTTCTAGGACCCAAGAATTTCTGCGTATGAAGCCTCCAGTGTTCACAAGGACTAATAAGGTGGAGGATTCGCAAAATTTCATCGATGGGCTTCAGAAGGTTTTTTATGTTATGCATGCTATTGAGATAGAGGCAGCAGAGTTGGGAGGTTATCAGTTGCAGGATGTTGCTTATATTTGGTATGAGTCATGGCAACAGTCCCGAGGGGAGAGTGCGTGTGTTGCAACTTGGGATGAATTTGCAGATGCTTTTATGAACTACTTCCAGCCGGTTGAGGTCAGGGAGGCAAAGGCCTTTGAATTTGAGACACTCATGCAGAATAATATGAGTGTGAATTAGTACTACCTAATATTGTTTATTTGGCCAAGTATGCTCCGCATATGATCCCAGATATGAGGGCTAGGGTTAGGCAATTTGTGTTGGGTCTTCTACCATACTTGTATGGTGATGCAAATATCATTATTCAGAATAAAGACATGAATATCACCAAAATGGTTGCTTTTGTACAGGGTAATGAGGACAGAATGAAGGAAGATGAGGCGCTCCAGAAAGAGAAGGATAGAGAATTCAATAAAAGAGTTAATTCTGTAGGTAACTTCTGTCATGGAGGAGGTAGAGGCAAAAAATTCTTCAAAAATAGGTCATCAGGACTTACTCCGTCAGCAGCTAGTGCCCCAGCCCCAAAGTTCTGGCATGACCAGAAGAGACCGAGTTTCAGGGTAGTAAGTTCTCAATCTCAAGCTAGTGTGGGTCAGAAGGCATACGCTAATCCGGCCTGCAACAAATGTGGTAAGAGATACCCGGGGAAGTATCGCATGGGCATGGATATATGTTATGGGTGTGGCCATCGGGGTCACTATTAGAGAGATTATCCATCAGCGAGAAAGGGTACCAGGGGTAAAGTGGCTTAGTCCACAAATTTAGCAACTCTTCATAACTCTCAAGCCCAATCAGGGAGTGGCGCAGCAACATCTGGTAACACAAGTGAAGGCCAGAACTGCTTGTATGCACTAACAGGTCACCAGGACACTGAGGCTCATACAGATGTTGTCACAGGTATGCTAACAGTCTTCACCTTTGATGTTTACGCTCTTATGGATCTTGAGGCCACCCTATCTTATGTAACCCCATTTATTGCTAAGAAATTTGGGATCAAACCAGAAAAGTTGCATGAACCTTTTGAAGTGTCCACCCTAGTTGGAGAGTTAGTTATAGCTTGACGTGTGTATATGAGTTTTCAAGTTATGGTCTATCACTGCGATACTATAGAGAACTTAGTAGAGTTCGAAATGGTAGACTTCGATGTAATCATGGGCATGGATTGGTTGGCGTCATGTTATGCCACAGTGGGTTGTAGAACCAACATAATAAGTTTTGAATTTCTCGGTGAACCAGTCTTAGAATGGAAGGGTGATGCAGTGGTACCTAAGGGTAGGTTTATTTCCTATCTTAAAGCCGGAAAGATGATCTCTAAGGGGTATACCTATCATCTAGTTCAAATCAGGGATGCAGATGCTCAAATTCCCACTCTCCAGTCCGTACCAATTGTTAATGAGTTCCCGAAGGTAATTCCTAAGGATCTTCCAGGAGTTCCTCCCAATAGGGAGATTGACTTTGGAATTGATCTACTTCCCGGCACTAAGACAATATCTCTACCATATAGAATTGCTCCAGTAAAGTTAAAAGAGCTAAAAGTCTAGTTGAAAGATCTTCTAGATAAGGGATTTATATGGCCAAGTGTCTCACCTTGGGGCGCATTGGTCATGTTTGTCTAAAAGAAGGATGGGTCCTTGTGTATGTGCATAGACTATTATCAGTTGAACAAAGTCAAGATTAAGAGCAAGTACCCTCTCCCGTAATCAATGACTTGTTTGACCAACTTCAAGGTACTAAGTGCTATTCCAAGATTGACCTCAGATCAGGGTACCATCAGTTGAAGGTTAAAGAACTTGATATTCCTAAAATAGCTTTTAGGACCAGTTATGGGCATTTCGAATTTTTGTTGATGTCGTTTGGCTTGATGAATGCACCAGCTTCTTTTATGGACCTCATGAATAGGGTTTTGAAGTCTTATCTTGATTTGTTCATAATTGTGTTCATTGATGAATCTTGGTTTATTCCTGTAGCGAGACTAACCATGCAGAACATCTCAGAAACGTGTTGCTGACACTCCATGACGCAAGTTATATGCGAAATTTTCTAAGTGTGAATTTTGGCTGAAATCAGTAGCATTCCTAGGCCATGTTATTTCAGGAGAAAACGTTAAGGTGGATTTTTAGAAAATCGAGGCAGTAAAGAATTGGCCCAGACCCACTTCAGCATCTAACATAAGAAGTTTTCTAGGTCTAGCGGGCTATTACAGGCATTTTGTAGAAGGGTTTTCCTCCATCTCAGCTGCGTTGACTAAATTGACCTAAAAGAAAGTCAAGTTCCAATAGTCAGATGCCTGTGAGCAAAGTTTCGAAAAGTTAAAGAAGAGGTTGACTTCTGCTCCAGTTTTGATGTTACCAGAAGGAATTGAGGGGTTCGTGGTGTCACGACTCAAACCGGAGGCCGCGACTGGCACCTAAGACCCTATTCGGCTGAGTGCCATACTACTATTCCATCCGGGAGTCACAACTTTTCGTGAACCTTTAATCTACGAAATAACGTTCCGTCAGGTAAAAAAAAAATTTCAAGAAAACTCTTTCGTCAAATCTGGGACTTCTCCCTTATCGTTAATTTAAAGAAAACCTAGTCACAATAAAATCTTTAAAAAAAAATAAAGCATAAAAACACATCGACCTATATGGTTTCTTTACACAACAGTCGGCTCCTCGACGCCCAATCCACAGGACATGTCTGCAAAAGTCTCTAACATACACGAGATACCATAACATAAGTACTCTGACTCGGCAACACTCCGAACTGAGATGGAGCTCACCAATCCAGCCGATAGCCTGGGAACATCCTATAGCCAACGTCTTCTACTCATCCGTATACACGCGTGGTATGAAATACGATCCCGAAGAAAGGGGGTCGGTACGAACGTGTCGAGTATGTAAGGCTTGAATAGCATCATAATAAGAAGTATAGAACATAACAGGGGATAAAGATGACCCGTACATTTGATTGCCTCTTAAGGAGGATACCATACATGCAACTTTAACCTTTTTAAATCAATATGTACATAAAATCATGGAAGACATCTGAAACATTTTAATGAATGTGCAAAGATAAATTAAAACATCACCACATAGGCCACAGCGTCACCCCCTGTCAACTGTGCCGCATATATATATATATATATATATATATATATATATATATATATATATATATATATATATATATGCCATATATACACACATCACAACAAAGGCCACGGCGTCACCCACATCCCGTCATCGTGCCATATATACACACATCACAACAAAGTATATATATATATATATATATATAGGGCCAACAAAGGCCACAACGTCACCCCCTGTCAATTGTGCCATATATACACACATCACAACAAAGGCCACAGCGTCACCCCCTGTCAATTGTGCCGTATATATACACATCACAACAAAGGCCACAACGTCACCCTCTGTCAACTGTGTCATATATATACACATCACAACAAAGGCTACAGCGTCACCTCTATATATATACACATCACAACAAAGCCCACGCGTGCCATATATATACACACATCACAACAAAGGCCACAGCATCACCCCCTGTCAACTGTGCCTTATATATACACAACAAAGGTCACAGCGTCACCCCCTGTCAACTGTGCCTTATATATGCATGAAGAATGAAAAGGAGTGCAGTGCATATTCAAAATGAAATAATAGAACTTTGTAATGTCACAAAATAGCTATATACATATATTATATTCATGGCATGCATAAGAGTTCAAATAGAAGCTATCGCTCTATCTCACCTTGAAGGAACAATTTATAAGGTGAGATCAACAACAATGAAATAAATCGAGAAGATCATGAAATAACTTAACATTTTCATGTCATCGTTGAAATCATAACTTGAGGCCTTAAGCATAAGATTATCCTCAACGTAATTCTCATAAAAGCATCCTCATTCTTAACATCATAAGAAACTTTAAGAGTCATAAACTTCTAGCTTTTGAAATCAAGGAGGTTATGGAAACACTTATGGAATCATACCATAGGAATCATGCCTTTGAAAGAAAAGGGACGAGCCTTAACATACCTTTCCGGTTGCCTTACTCGAATTACTGCACGCTTGTCTTTCCAAGCTCGTCGATCTATATCTAAGAGGATTCAACTATCGTTAGACTCATTGTTGTATACTTGTGCTAAGTTTTCAAATCAAACTATTTTATATCCTGCCGAAAATCGGGCAGCATCTCTCCTGTTTATGTGCCCAACCCGAAATCTCAATTGAGCAACCAACAACAACAAAAATAATATCAACATCAATAACATCATTTCCAACACCAATATGTGCCATAAAACAGCCCACACGCTGTTTTTCAACTTCCATGACTAACCAACTTACTATACAATTATTTAACGACTTTATCTTCGTAAATAAGCCTGAAATAATACCAAAAGAGAAAGATTCATACCTTTTCCCCGTCCAACGATAATATCTTCAAGATTCCACCTTGAATCCACGCTAAAATCCACCGCAGAACAATTCTAGAATCACACCCACGCGTTATCCGGACCTAAACTACTACTCCGCTACTATAAAATTGCTCACTTTTTGATTCCCTCAATCCCTCTTCATATTTTTTGGAATTTTCTAGGCAAATCTGATGAAAAAGGGGGTTATTACCCTTTATATAGGAGTCAAATTCGGGGGTCACTGTAGCATTACTGTAGCAAGTCGGTTACTGTAGCAGTATTGTAGCACGCGTTTCTGCTTTCTCAACCGAACTTGTAATGTCCATAATTCTCTACTCCGATATCCTATCAACGAACGGTTTGTTGCGTTGGAAACTAGACTCGACAAACTACATTTTAGGCTTTTGAAACACCTTAAAACACTTCATATGCTCAGAGATATTCTTCCCTCAAGTTGGACCAAAATTTTCACACGAAACTTTACCCATCCTTTCTCCAAAGTCGTACTACTCCATTTCTTCCACTCATTTCCTTATAAAACCTTTCAGTATACCTTATATACATCCTTCACTCATTAAATATACTTAATAATGCTTGCTCTTTATATTCCAAAGTGGTTTTACTTAACCCTAACTCAACGTACTTATGTTTCAAATTTGATAAGTGCTTCTTCGAAGATACGGGGTGTAACATCCTTCCCCCCTTAAAAACATTCGTCCTCGAATGTTGCAGTCTACAACCCACAACATCTCCGTTGGTTCGTTGCCTTCTTCTTAGAATTCTATCGCCGTATCTTTATACTATACATTTGTTAGTTTCTTCCCGCGCTCTTAACTCTTTCATTGGACTCATCTATGCACTCTATCACCTCTTTGTTCTTATGTACATAATAAAATATCAACTCGTATCCCACGCTCGCTCTGTTTCCTTTATCATAGTCTTGATTTATCATGCCATAATCGCTCGTCGTCTTGCAAGTACTTTAATAATCATGCCATTTTTTTTTCGTCCTTGTCTCCCTACTAATGGGTAGCTCCCGGCTGCGGCGCCCTTTGTGTTCGTCACCCTTTCTATCATTCTCTGTGAAATTATTTTGAAGACCTTTCTCCCTCTCTGTATTACTCTTTGGAATAAAGATAATCCGGAAATCATATCTCATGTTCGCATGAAGTATTTCTTCATCCATCGTAATTCCTTTTTCATACCTGCTTGTGGTTTGCTTATCTTTAATTCATTTCTGCTCCCTCTTAATACATTCTTGATGTGCCATTACGTCCCGAGTCTTGGCCCCTTTAAGCTAACATCTTTCTTTCTTTGGACTTTGACAATGCTACACCTTCTTTCAGAATTAGATTTGCTCTTCCCCCCTTTTTAAGGGTGTTCTTACACACTAATAACTCCCGAGTACCGGTAGTCATTGGCCAACCCTAACGATCTTCCAACTCATTTGGTCTCTCATAATACCGGAGTTCTTTCATCGAATAGCTTGACTTATTTTTTTCTTTTTGCTAGTCGAGGGTTTTACATTTAAATGAAGCGCTTATGTATTACAGATCCATTCTCGCTGCCTTCTTTAAGGCCTTTCTACTTCCACCTTTTATGATTAAACATTTCCCGAATTAACGGGTTAGTGGGAACATTGGAATCCATCAAAACATTTTACGGAACGTTTGGTCACAGTTTGCTCTTTTTATCCCTCGTCTTTCTCCACAACTATTATCACTGAAATTCTTCTTACTCTGAGTTTCCAGTTTCACTTTACGTCTACAATTTATCATATAGAGTTAATATGCTACACTCTTCCACTTCCACTATCAATCCTTTTATTCACTTAGCTCACTTATCCAAAATTTTCCTTGACTACTTATTTGCGTCCCACCTATGCGTTGTAGTTCTTCCAGTGTTCTGCCACTTCTTGTTCGTATCGTGAAATCCCTACATTATACTCTCTTCTTTCGACCCTGAAGTCCATGAAATATTCCTTTAAACGCACAAATCCATTCTATTCTTGAACCATCTTTTAGGAAGGCTCCTCCGTGTCCGAGGCAACCGTGTCAATATGACTACACATTTATCCCTTTATATATCTCTCGAGAGCTGGAAATCTCTTAGTATCGTTGCAAGGCCTGATCATTCTCTCTCTTAATTCACATCCCTATTTGTGGTTACTATCCTTTATTCCCACTTATCGAAGTTTGTTTTCTGACCCCACACATTCATCTTTTGTTTCATACTACCATACTTTATCCCTTTCGCATGCCTACCTTCAAATTTTATCCAAATAGTCCCTTGCCTTGCCCGTCGTCTCTCTTGGAAGCTTCACTCACCCTCGTTTCTTACACTTTTTCCTTTTCTCAAGACATTCTAATCTCTTTAGTTTCTATATACTCACTTTCTTCCTTTCCCTGATGTTATTGCATTAGGACTTTCCAACTCTAACCTGTAGTGAAAATACCATCAACTTACCTTGTAACATTTGTACCACTTTTTTTTTTCACTTGAACTTCATTACCCTGTTCGATTAATGCCTTCAGTGTATAGCAATGTCGGTTGCTGGGACACACATATCGGTTGGCGCAGCCACATATGGGATGTCATACACCATATATATATATATATATATACACTAACGCCTCGCTTACAAAGTATTTCCAAATACTATTCGAACTTATCCTAATTCTAGAGCTGTGATGCACCTTCTTTCTCTTTGCCGGTCTAGTCCGCCTCATCCTTCGCGATCTTTTAGGGTTTCCAACCACTCCGCATACTCCAATTTCCCTTAGGCTACCTTAGCTTCTCATCTGTCCCTTATACTAAATTTGTAAGACTTTTAGTACACTTTGCGAGGTCACCCATCCTAGTATTACTCTTACCCCAGCACGCTTAACCTTGGAGTGCTAATAGGATCCGGTGCATTAGTGCTGGTATGATCGCATCCACCCTACTGCGTGACCTTTATCACATAACTTAGAACAAGCTGAAATTCTAACTGATCCCAAGAAAATTTCCGATCGTGTATCTCCCTCCGAATTGGAAAAGTCCCTCACTTTACTGACCAAGCAAATGCTGTTTTAGCCTTTGGAACTCTCGATGACAAGCCATCAATTAACACATACAACTGCTTTCCATTCCTAAATTTTTAAGATTCCTTGTAGCGGTAAAACTTCTTAGCCGCAGTTATCTATAAGTACTTTGGTTATCGATCCCTTTAAAACTTCCATTTGTCAACTATCAATGGTATCCTCCTCATCATCCTTGCACCATTCTGTTAGCCATCTCATCATGGCGATTGTTTATATGGTTCTATGTCATATACTCTTACAATTGACATAACTAGCGGCTCGAATTTTCACGAGGGTTCATTGTCACCAGCTTGTTTCGACCAATCGTAATATCCTTGAATCCTTTTCTTGCCATCTTATCTCCGTCTACTTTCATGGCTTTTCCTTGCATTCCTTAACTCATCTTGCTTCATAACTCCCTATTACTTCTCGATTTTTCCCATTGTCGGGTGTCATAATTCCTCCAATACCTTAGTCAGCCCTTGTGCTCGTACTCAAGCTTACTTGCTTCTCCCCTTAAAGGCTTTACCTTATGGTGTTGTATTCCATTGCCATTCTCGATCAAAATTTCATCCCATAATAATCCTTTCGTCATCTCTTTTGTTCTTTCACTTACGACTCCTTCAAGTTCCCTACTTATCATTACCCATAAATACTACTTTAAATCTCAAATCTTGCCTATAATAATCCCTAGGGATACTCGAAATAATGATGTACCCAACTATCTGCAGGAATAGTACTTTTTATTCCAATAATTAATGCCTAATGCCCACTTGTAGTGTCATCTACATCTTATCATTCCATCTCATCTTGTCCCATACTTTCCCATTAATCAATCTGTAACCATCATAGACGTATAATCTTCGTGATCTCCTAAATCTTTTGTCCTTCCCCTTCTTTGGTCCTTGTCCTTAAATTTTTTTTTTTTGGAGAATTTTGGCAGAGTGCCCATTATTTAGAACCTTCTTAGTTCTGGTTATAAGGACGTATAGGTTGGTTCCGGAGTCCCCACATTCTCCCTTTGCCATGTACAACCTTACTCTATCTCCTGTTGATTTAATTAAACTTGATCCTATCGTCTGCTTTCCTACTTTCATCCTAACCTCTTCCTCAATTATGTATTATCTGACCCTCAATGGGTATGTGTTTTTCCTTGTCCAAGTTTCTCCCTCCTTCTTGATATCATAACCTTTTTTTTTCCTAATGCTCCTTCTTATATTGTTAGTCGAGTTACCGCTATCTGACTTTAATCCTCGAGAAAACCCAATCCTGATTCCCTCTGTAGCGCTTGCTACCTCAATTTTGACATACAGCACAATCAATACTTTTGACATGTCGTAACATCAATCATAAAGGTATACATAATACTCGATGTAGTCACTCGTGAATTATCTTTTTATCGCGTTTCAACACCCTTTTCCTTGCAAGATATCCCGTTGCCATTGGATTTTGTCCGAAGCGTGGCTTTAATACATCTCCCTCTCTTTTCCCCGCCTAGCTGAGAATTCCAATTGTAAAGCTCATATGCCTCTAATTTCCCTCGGGCTAACGGTGTCTCATATTTCTCTCTTTTTTTTTATTTTTCGAATGTCTAAATCTGTAGGTCCTCCTAACATATCTTTCTATGTCCTAACTGTGATTCCCGACAATATAACTTTACTTAAAAATCTTTACTCGTACTTGCACCCTGTCTCTTTGTCGAAAATAATCAATCTCACTTCCTTTACTTTAGCAACCGAATCGATCCTTGCAATACTTTATCTTCACTTATACACCTGCCCTCTTCTCTCCTTACACATAAACTGACATCACACCTAATTTCTCTATCGTTAATAATCTTCAAAACACCCGTCCGAAAAAAATATTTGAGATAAAGCCTTCATATAAGGATTAGCTAGAAATACACCACATATTCCTAAGGTTGATACAATCTCTACTTCCTTCATCGGCCAAGCAACATCACATCTAGAAGTTGTATAAGCAATCTAGAAAACAATCATAAATGCAAACTAGCTTACCCCTTGCGTCACGACTCGGAATATACCTGAACCTTTATCGATCATCCTTTTGTACTTTCCTAGTCACTTCCTCTTCCATTCATTAGCTATACATTTCAATCATTCTTGCGACATCCTTACCATATCTGACTCATAATCCTTTTTAGCAACCTCTGTGTTGATTGCCTCAACTTCTATTGTCCCTGTAATCCCAATGTCATCATTCACTTCCTTTGTCAATACCATTCCTCTATTGAAATCAAGAGTTAGTGCAAGGAATTTCATTTCCTATGACTTAGCTCTCATCGTACGATCTTAGATGTGAAAGAAGGGTAACCATCCTAAATGCCCTGTAGCCTCCTGTTTATAAATGTGGCGCGCAACACACCATAAACAAGACTCTACTGGACACGACTTTGCAGACAACCCCTAGGACGAACGCTCTGATACCACTTTTGTCACGACCCAACCAGAGGGCCGCGACTGGCACCCAAGACCCTACTCGGCTGAGTGCCATACTACTATTCCATCCGGGAGTCACAACTTTTCGTGAACCTTTAATCTACGAAATGACGTTTCCGTCAGGTAAAAAAAAAACTTTTCAAGAAAACACTTTCTTCAAATCAGGGACTTCTCCCTTATCGTTAATTCAAAGAAAACCTAGTCACAATAAAATCTTTTAAAAAAATAAAGCATAAAAACACATCGACCTATATGGTTGCTTTACACAACTGTCGACTCCTCGACGCCCTATCCACAGGACACTGTCTGCAAAAGTCTCTAACATACACGAGATACCATAACATAAGTACTCTGACTCGGCAACACTCCGAACTGAGATGGAGCTCACCAATAATTCGATAGACGGGAACATCCTATAGCCAACGTCTTCTACTCATTTGTATACATTCAATTTAAATATGAAATGCGACCTCCGAAGAAAGGGGGTCTGTACGAATAGTGTACTGAGTATATAAGGCATGAATAGCATCATAATAAGAAGTATAGAACATAACAGGGGATAAAGATGACCCGTACATTTGATTGCCTCTTAAGGCGGATACCATACATGCAACTTTAACCTTTTTAAATCAATATGTACATAAAATCATGAAAGACATGTGAAACATTTTAATGAATGGGCAAAGATAAATTAAAACATCACCACATAGGCCACGCATCACACCCATCATTCCGTGCCGCATATATATATATATATATATATATATATATATATATACATCCTAACAAAGGACACAGTGTCACCCCCTGTCAACTGTGTCATATATACACACATCACAATAAAGGCCACAGCGTCACCCCCTGTCAAATGTTCCATATATACACACATCACACCAAAGGCCACTGCGTCACCCCCTGTCAACTGTGCCATATATATACACATCACAACAAAAGGCCATGACCTTCACTCCCCGTCAACTATTCCATATTTATACACATCAACCCCCTGCTATATATATATATATACACACAACAATTTTTCCCACGCATCACCCCTCATCAACCGTGCCTTATATATGTACATGAAGAATGAAAAGGACCTTTTGCTTGATTTGCATATTTAAAGTGAAATAATAGAACTTTGTAATGTCACAAAATAGCCATATACATATATTATACTCATGGCATGCATAAGAGTTCAAATAGAAGCTATCGCTCTATCTCACCTTGAAGGAAAAATTTATAACGTGAGATCATAAACAATGAAATAAATCAAGAAGATCATGAAATAGCTTAACATTTTCATGTCATCGTTGAAATCATAATTTGAGGCCTTTAAGCATAAAATCATCCTCAACGTAATTCTCATAAAAAATGTCTCATTCTTAACATCATAAGAAACTTTAAGAGTCATAAACTTCTAGCTTTTGAAATCAAGGAGGTTATGGAAACACTTATGGAATCATACCATAGGAATCATTCCTTTGAAAGAAAAGGGACGAGCCTTAACATACCTTTCCGGTCGCCTTACTCGAATTACTGCACGCTTGTCTTTCCAAGCTCGTCGATCTATATTTAAGAGGATTCAACTATCGTTAGACTCATTGTTGTATACTTGTGCTAAGTTTTCAAATCAAACTATTTTATATCCTTCCGAAAATCGGGCAGCATCTCCCCTGTTTATGTGCCTAGCCCGAAATCTCAATTCAGCAACCAACAACAACAACAACAATATCAACATCAATAACATCATTTCCAACACCAATATGTGCCATAAAATAGCCCACACGCTGTTTTCCAACTTCCATGACTAACCAACTTACTATACAATTATTTAACGACTTTATCTTCGTAAATAAGCCTTAAATAATACCAAAAGAGAAAGATTCATACCTTTTCCTGGTCCAACGATAATATCTTCAAGATTCCACCTTGAATCCACGCTAAAATCCACCGCAGAACAATTCTAGAATCACACCCATGCGTTATCCGGATCTAAACTATTACTCCGCTACTTCAAAATTGCTCACATTTTGATTCCCTCACGCCCTCTTCTGTCACGACCCAGCCCGTGGGCCGCGATTGGTGCCCTACTTGGACACCCAACAGACATACATACCAGAACGTCATATTGTAGCTCGACTCAGATTTCATACTCATCGTTTTAAACAGAACTAAAAACAAATATTATCTTAAGCGGTCGCACGTGCAAAAAAAATTATCATATCATAATCATATGGGGCGGCGGAATATACATCGCCGAACAGATGTACTCGTATACAGACAAACGGGCCATTATGGCCGCCATAACAGACGGGACCGCATTAAGATGTAGATCATAGACAAACAAACACACACGCGACCCGTGACCCGCGACCCACATGTACGGCTACGGTGCCTCTACAAATCAAAACAAACATATGACGGGACGGTGGCCCCGCCGTACCCCAAATAATCAAATATACAAAAGCGTATACATCACGGAAGATATGTACCAATATATGGCTCGATCGAAAGGAGACTCGTAACAAAGAATGTGTGGCCTACATGGCGGATCACGAACCTCCGTACCCGGGCATGAAACGCGACCCCGAAGAAAGGGGGTCGGCACGAAGGATGTCCGAGTAGGTAAAGCATAAAGTACGAAATCCAAACCATAAGCAAGTGAAAGGTACAGAGAGAAAATCCGATCAATATATATACCAAACACATGTACCGAAGACATATGTACATAATGCAAAGAGAGATCATGCATAAGGCTCGGGAACGTGGTCACCACTCGACGACAGTGCCCACAACAGCATACTCCGGTAAGGTTTCAAATCTCCGTACACCCGAACACAACATATCCATATCATCAAACATATCATAAGCTATATCACAAAGCATAACTCCATAAACGGAACCCGGCCCATGGCGAGGTCTCGTGAATCGTAACACAAAGACATCGCCGAATTTATCATAGTGCGCACGATCATAAACCGGCCGGGGGAAGCGAACGATGTCATAGTATAGGCACGAGCAGAGTAGTGCGGAGACTAATGCAATTTACATATCAAAACATTTATGACACTTGACATAATCATATGGTAACCCGTTGGGTAAGCTAGTCAAAACAACTGATCAACACGGAGCTTATCTCACAAAAATACTTTTGAAATCGTATTTATGGTTTAAAATATAAATCGAATATCATGGAGCAATCAAAACGTTGTTCTATAATAGCCAAAATCATAAGCAAGGTCTTTTCCCGACATTATACAAAGATAAGTGTATTAGGGCAAACGAAGGAGTCTCGGGGCTAGTGGGCCCACCTCGGGTTAAGACGAGGTGGCGGACACAAATTACGAACATTAGACTCTGGAGTCATCCATGTAAATTTCAAAACAATTCTATCACATTTATGCAAATTGGATGTTCGGATAGTTTTCCCACGAAACATAAGAATTATAATTCAATTACATTGAATGAATAGTGCCTAGAATCAGACTCGGATTTCTATGAACAGAATTGCCCCCGAGGCTCAAATCTCAACCTAGTATGTCTAGGACATGCCAAAAGAAGAAAAGGGATAGCTTTACATACCTCTTCCGCTTCCTACTCGTCTCCGAAATCGAATCTCAAGTTCGCCAAAATCTACAATTTGGTCACAATTACCAAATATAAGTTTCAAGCTTCTAAGATTTCAACTTAAATTCATATTGTCTACCGAAATTTCGGCAGCACCTCCCCTATAAATTCGACATCCCCGAGACTTAGCTCGGCCATAATATCAACAACAACAACCACAACAATAACAACAATCATCAAAATCACAACAAAACGTATTCTAACATAAATAGTCTTCCTTTCCAAATAATACAACAACTTCCAATCCAACTTGTATTTTCAAATCTATATTAATATTTTCATGTTCATATACTAATTTAAGATCATTCAAACACAAGCCAAGAATATTCCAAGCCATATATCCAATATTCAACAATTCCATCAATTCCATATTCCTCCCAAAATTCCTACATATGCAACAAAACCATCACAACACATTTTCTACTTACAAATTCATAACCAACAACAATAATCCACACTTTAACAACTTCATGTCCGTAATATCATAAAGTCATACTAAAATAACATAATCTTCTACAATCAACTTCAATGCCAAATTAAACCATCTAGCCTTCCTTTACATTATAAGGATCACAACAACACAATTAACATACTAAACAAAATTAATCCATTTCCATTCTACCTCCCTACACCACACGGCTACATTCCATATTTCCAACCCCAATCAAATTTGTCCAACTTTCATCTCCAATATGAATTCCACCATAACCACAACTAGAATAGTACATAAGATTCAACTCACCTTAACTACACAACAATGCACACACACGGCCACATGCACACATGCACACCCATTTTGCAAACTTCCATATTTCCATAAATTCTACTCATTTCTACATACTACAACATAAACAAACCTTTATAACATGATAAAAAGGAATTAATTCTTACCTTTTTCTCCAAACTTCTTGATTGACCAAGGTGTGAATTTGATGAACCAAGTGCTCTATCCTCCAAAACAACTATACCAAGTTGTAGAGGACCCTTGAATTAGTGGAAATACAACAAGAGAATAATTTTTGGAACCAAATTTTAAGGGGTCAAATTCCATGGGTCATGGCCGAATGGCCCTTTAGCTTGAAGCTCTCAAGTTTTGTTTTTGCTTCTTGAATTTTCTTGAAGCATAGCCCTTCTTATATTATTTGAGCACATGATTAGTCACATGACTAATTCATACTATGGACTTGGGCTATTTTTCATGGACCATGGCCGGCCACTACTACTACTTTGGGCCTTAATTTTCTTTTTTTTTTTAGCCCAATTGGTTATAAATCTTGTTTGCAAATTCCCGGAACTAATTTTCAAAATTTCAATTTTGCCCTTGGCCTTCCTCAATCTTTCGCATTCATATTTTTCAAGAACAACAACATACGTATTAACCAGAATCAAAATATTGCCTTATTCTTACAAGTCACAATTGTTTCCAAATTTCCCGAATATGCAAAAGTACGGGATATAACATCCTCCCCCCCTTTAGAACATTCGTCCTCGAATGTTAAGTTAGCCTTATAAGGTCTTATAAGCATAGCGGGGGAGGTTCTTCATATGATTAGCACACATAAGTTATCTACCCACCAATATAACAAATTAAAAACTTAGATTACCTGTAGGTATCGGGAACAAGTGAGGATACTCCTTTTTCATCTCATCCTCCGCCTCCCAGGTCATTTCTGTCACACCCCGATCTCGCTAGGGTGTGATGGGCACCCGACCCCGTAACCGGAGCCGAGCGAACCCACTGACTCTTACTACGTACTAAATTTTTTTTTTTTTTTTAAATCTCTAAGTCAAGTATACATAATAGGATTCCCGCAAAATTCCTTTCGTCGCTTTTAAATCAAATAAAATATGTAACCGTACAAACTTGTATCATATCAAGATTGACTCAACCCACGACTATGCTGCAAAGTCTCTAACTTGGACAAGACATCATAGCATAGCACCGACTCGACGACACTGAATGATTGGAGTTGCCAACTTCCCGCCGGGACATCATACGGCTTCGTCCGTCCGGGGTGTTCCGCGGCATGAAACGCCCCCCCGAAGAAGAGGGGTCGGTACGAGCAATGTGCCGAGTATGTAAGGCATGAACGGTAACATGGTATGAAAAGTAGAGCATGTCATGTAAGAGAGTATCTCTGTATATGGAGCATGTCATGTATGGCTGCGTAACCTGTAGCCGAGTGCCTCTTAAGGCGGAATCATGCGCGCAATGCGCGGAACGCGCAGCCGATCCATATACTTTGCCGCGGAACGTGCACCGATCCATATACAACGAACGTGCGTACCGA
The DNA here is from genome assembly GCF_029784015.1 of Lycium ferocissimum. Taxonomy (NCBI): domain Eukaryota; kingdom Viridiplantae; phylum Streptophyta; class Magnoliopsida; order Solanales; family Solanaceae; genus Lycium; species Lycium ferocissimum. Next base: position 66,012 of record NW_026725737.1, read on the forward strand.
TCCATTTGTATATATACATGTACGTATTCTTTCTTGAAAACATCTCATTTTCATATATAAAGAAAATAGAACATACCATATTGCCGGCGTCGGCTCCCGTCCATTTAACCACTTATCC
>NW_026725738.1:0-54908 GCF_029784015.1 Lycium ferocissimum
TTCAATTTCCATAATAATAAGAGCCAACTATCCCAAAATGGCTATACCACTAACGAGGTGTACACTAAGTACCAATATCAATATCAAGTAATTTCGTCCTTCCGATTTACTCCCAATTCACAAACAATCCACCAATTATACACAACATACCAAACAAGGTCCTATGGAGTCTACAAGCCACTAGCTTGATCAAACAAGTCACAAGCAATACCAAACCCTAAGGCAACATCCAACCTAACTTCATAACTGAAGGTTTACATGAAATCTCCGATAATATCATCTAAATATGCGCTTCGCTAGTCGAAGTCTCACCACAGGGGTAAACCGTAACCTACCTGGAAGGCCGAACAACAATATCACCAACAATCACACCTTAGCCTTTCCTTTCCTTTGAGCCTCAAGATAATCGAATTCTACCATATTCGAATGCAAAATTAGAAACAAGAAGAATGCATTTAATAAACTTAACTCTCAATAAATCCCCAAATTCCAACCCATAAACTAGGGTTCATAACTAATAAAGTAAAAATAATGATCTAAGGCTCTCATCATGGAATTAGTGTTTTATATGTTCAATTCCCATCAATAATCAACTAATTTAGCTAGCAATTACTCAAAATTCAGGTTATATAGAAAACCCCCAAATTTGGGTATAAACCCTAGCTTTAATTCACAAATTAAGCCTTAGAAATGGAAGATTCAAGTTACAATGGTCCTTACCCATCAATTCCATGCTAACCCATGCTAGATTCATTAACAAAATAAGGTTTTATACTCACAAGTTCATTAGAGGAAGATAACCTGAAAGCCACTTGGTTCTCATAACTTTTGGAAGATTCTAGCATGGATTTGTGATAACTAGGTGAGATAATGAATCAAGATTAAGAAGAGATGATAGATGAGTTTGCCTCTAAGAGTTTGCCCAAAGAAACCTCTAGAAAAGCTCCCAAGATGAACCACTTTCGGAATAATAAATGAATGAAAAGACTTGGGATTTTATATCATTAAATACCTCCGTCACTGCCCGTTCACCGCTTTCGCGGTCACTCGGAAAACCTTCGGTGGGCAACTTCCTAAACCTCGGCAAATAGGGTACTATTGCGGTTGCTTTTCACGCCTAAAATTAAGGCGTAAAAGGCTACTACGAACTCGTTGGTGCTCTTTCGAACTTTGTTTTAAAAGAGTCGCCACCTAATTTTTTGGAAATTAGGAAAATCGATTTTGAAAGGTTTATTCAAATATCGTGAAAAAACCTTCATAATCCAGAGTTCTAGGTAAGGGTTCTGATGATCCCCTGGGGAAGGTGTTAGGCACCCCAGTATTAAGGATCCATACTATACGATTGTTACATCTTGGAAATTTCGAGTCGTTTGCATTATGAGTAGACTAACGCAAGCCTAAAGTGGACATGAAGTCCTTATAAGGTTAAGGAGGGTATTTGATAACTTTAAGCGCGTACCTTAAGGTTTTGGAGTCATATGAATCGGTGCAATTAAGTTCGTCGAAGGAAGTGGAATTTGAGTTATGTTATGGGAAGATTTCACATCAATTGAGCTATACCTTATTTAGTAATGCCTTGAGGGGGAGCTATAGGGCCCCTTAGATGGTTAACGAAGTGTTACGCAAGTGCTAAGAAGGTTCCATAAGGATTGGAAGTCAAACGAATCGAAGGGAGCAATTTATCGGAAAGGGGCAGTTTGACGGACCATTTGACGGCCCGTCAAATGGTAGAGCCACCACCTTGAAATAGTCACAGAGAGGCTTGTTTGGCTGGGCTATTTGACGGACCGCAGGACATTTGACGGTCCGTCAAAGTGGACGTCAAAATGGCCGACGGGATTTTAAGTGACGCTTTATATATATCGTTTTACCTCATTTGGGTTCATTATTTCGCCAATTCAGACCCTAGAGCTCTCCAAAACCCTCTCTCTAAGTCTATAAACTAATCCATCAATAAATCCAAGAGAATCAAGAAATTCAAGTGCTAGGAAGCTTACTAGGGTTTGTGAAGCTCAAGTTTTCCTTTAGTGTTGATGTTGGAGACTTCACTCTAGTGGAGTAAGTTGATCCAAGTCTTGTTCTTGTGTGATTAAGGTAAGTTTTTACATCTCTTGCATATATTTAAGGTTTTTTGATTGTTGTACCATTTGGTTGAAGGAAGAAAAATGAAAAGAGAGTTCAAGTATGAATTTGAGGATATTATGAGCTATAAATTAACTTGAGTTATAATTTTTGGCATGCTATGAGTATAATTTTGTTGTGGGTGGTAATAATGATGATGAGGAAGTGTTGTATACAAGCCCATATGGTGTTGTGCTGTAGTTATTGTTATGGGTTGATTATGAAAAAGAGTTTTGGGGATTGAGTAGAGCATAACTTGAATGAAGTCTCTTAATTATGGTATTGTTGATAATGTCATTATTGATTGGGAGTTGTTTTGGAATTTGGTAGAAGTAAATGGAATAGGGGAAATGCTGCCCAATTTTTGCTAGCTCACGAATTATATTACTTTGAACGTAAGAGTGTCTTTGAGACCTAACCTTCTCTTAAATGTAGATTTCTCGGGCTTTGGAGGAGAATGTTAAGTAGTTAAGAAGACATAAAGGTATGTAAGGCTAACACTTCCTTCTTAAGGCATGATTCCACTGTTGTGCACCTATGCGTGAAATTCATAATGTCTTCCATGATGGCTCAATTCCTAGAAGGGCTAAAGATCATAGTTCTTGATACTCTCATGATATCATTGATCCCATTCTAATGATAGTTGATCCTCTAAGGAAAGATATAATGATAATGATGATGATGATGATGTTGCTTTTACTTTTGTAATCCTACATATATCTATATATATATATATATGTAGATGTAGATGTATGATATCAATTGCGCGCACACCACTGATTAGTTGGGTACCGATAACACAAAGCCTTGTTATGGCCGGGTGCCGATGAAACCGAACTTACATGGTCGGGTATGGTATTACTATATATATATGTATATGTAAGGAAGGTCTTCTTTAGAGAAAGGGTAAGTAAGTGTGATGTAATGTCTCAAGAGGTATAAATGGCTCTTCTATTGTTACATCTCGGAGATTTCAGATTGTTGCCTTGTGAGTAGACTAATGTGAGCTTAAGGTGAATAAGGAATCCTTACGAGATTAAGGAAAGTATTAGATAGCTTAAAGTGTGTACCATAAGATTTTGAAGTCATATGTATATATGAAACTAAGTTCGTTGAAGGAAGTGAGATGTAAGTCATGTTTGGAAAGGTTTTCGCAATAGTCGAGTTGATGCGTATTTAGTAATGTCTTGGGAAGGAGTTATAGGGCTCCTTAGATGGTTAATGAAGTGTTAAACAAGTGCCAAGAAGACTCCATAAGAATTTGAGATCAAACCAATTGACGAAAACAATTTTGGAAAAGGTAAGTTATACGACCACTTATACGGACCGTATAAGGGTCCGTATAACAGTTACAGTGAAGGGTCATTACTGGTGGTATTATACGGTCACTTATACGGACCGTATAAGTGTCCGTATAATCACGTCGGGCAGCCTTATTTTCTTGTTATAAATAGATGGCCCAAGTTCTTATTTTTCATTTCCCATCTTCTACACAACTCTTGAGAGCTCTAGAATATTCCACACACCATACCAACATAAATCCAAGAGAAATCAAGGATTAAATACCAAGAACCAAGAGAATTAAGTGAAGAAAGGCCCACTAGGGTTAGCAGACTTCAAGAAATTCTTGGGCATTGAAGCTAGGGTTTTCATACAAGTTGATAACTTACTCTAAAGCTCATTATTATGAGGTAAAAGGTTAGTTTTCATGCTTATTTCATGTTATTAAGAATGCTTGGTTGTTGAATAACTTGGGTGAAAGGAGAAAGTAGAAGATGAGGTCTAAATATAGATTTCATGATGTTTGTGAGTAGTAAACTAACTTGAGTCATGATTCTTAGTATGTTATGGATAAAATCTTGCTGTGAAGAGTATTAATGATGAAAAGGAAGTGTTGTATAAAATTGTGCAAAGGGTGGATGTGAAGTTGAAATAAGTTGATTATGAGAATGAATTTTGAGACTTAATGGAATATGACTAGTTGATTATGATATTGTGGATGTTATTATGGTTGTTTAGGAGTTGTTTTGCAATATGGTGGAAGTTGATGAAATAGGGGAAATGCTGCCCAATTTTTGTTTGTTCATGAGTTGCTCTAGTTTGAATTCAAGAGTGTCTTTAAGACTTAACCATGGTATGAATCTTTTTAAATGTAAATTTCTCAAGCTTTGGCGGTGAACGTTAGGTAGTTAAGGAGACAAAGAGGTATGTGAGGCTAACCCTTCTTTCTTAAGGCATGATTCCATTGATGTATACCTTCATGTGAAATCCATAGAATCTTTCATGATGATTTCATTCCTAGAATCACTAAAGCTCATGATTCTTGATATTCTCACGATACCATTGGTCTCATCCTATGATAGTTGATCCTCTAAGGAAGGATATAATGAAAGTGATGATGATGATGTTGAGGATACGTATTTACTCCTATGTATATATATATATATACACACACACACACCAAAATATGACTATTAAGAACACCGAGCTTATATGGCCGAGTATGATGCCTATCGCGCGCGCACCATTACAGTTGGGTACGGATAACACTGAGCATTGGTAAGGCCAGGTATGTATAACACCGAGCCTTATCATGGCCGGGTATGTGAGACACCGAACCTCCATGGTCGGGTATGATACTACTATATGTATAAATGTATGAAATGGAAGGTTCCCATCAGAAAAAGGGTAAGTAAATACGATGAACATCGCTAGAGGTATAAATGGCTCTATCATCCCATGACTCTTCTTTCTTATGTTATCGTTCATGCTTCTATTGTGTTATTGATTATGCCTTACATACTCAGTACATTACCGTACTGACGTCCTTTTGTTTGCGGACGCTGCGTCATGCCCGCAGGTGGACAGGGAGATAGACTTAGTCCTTAGGCTACATATCCAGTGATTGCTTAGAGGAGCTCCATTTGATTCCGGAACTGCAGCTGTTAGTGCTATCCTTTTGTGTACATACATATGGGCATGGCAGGGCCATGTCCCGTCCTTATGATGATGTTTCCTACTCTTCTTAGAGGCTCGTAAACAGTCATGGATAGTAGATGTCTTTTGCCTTGTCGGCTCATATTTTTGGTATATTATTTTGTTAGCCTCGTCGGCTTGTGTATATGTATATGGGTGTAGTTGTTGACGTTGATATAAAAGTGTTTTAGCTGTTGGAAATGGTATTATTGAGGCATAGAGTTTGTTGATAAGCCGTGTGCCTCACCTAGATATGAATGTGAATGTACGATGAGAGGTGCCCGGGTGGGTTAGCTCCGGGTGCCCGTCATGGCCCTCCAGTTGGGTCGTGACAGTTGCATCTTGTCAATCAAAATAAACATAGCAGCAAGACAGCAACCATGTGAGCCCTTGTGACATTTTAGTTATGTGTGACTAAAGTTTAGTTAATTTTTTCATGCACTTCAGTCATGTAGCTAAAATGTAGGCAAACCTAGGTGCACTTCATTCATATGTGGCTACAGACAAAGAATGTTGTACTTCAGTCATATGCATCTGAAGTGCATGCAAAAATGTTTGAACTTCATTTATGTCTGAAGTTCATTCATGTATGTGACCTCCTAAGTTTTTAATAAAACTTTTAACTTCATATGAGAATTTTATTACTTCAGACTCTTATGTCTGTAGTAGTTTTGAAAGTGGATAGATTTTAAAAAAAATTATTCTCAGATAGATATAACTCTCTACTTTTCGGGATAAGATCTGCGCATATTACATTGAGTATGTTGTTCTCGTTGCGGATATAACTTCAATGATGCCCCAAAATAGGGTATATGTGCACTTACCTTATTGGGAGATTTACAAAGATAGCGACCCAAAACTAAACCGTATTACAACCACAAAAATAGGGTATATGTGAAGGGAAAATTAAATACAACTTTTTGAAATGGTAATTAAAAAAAGATTACAACTACTTTCTAAAAATTACATAAATAAAACTTATTCAAAATTTTAATTTTTTAATTATAAAAATACAACTTTTTACATTCCTAAAATATCAATAATACTTAATTTTAGGAGTTAATACCATTAATGCATATCCACTTTTTACTTTCTCTTTCTTTCAAAATCATCCCCCAAAGGGCATGAGAGAGAATGTAATTTTTCAAGCAATTACTTAAAATTATTTTTCACTTGATGCAATTATTTTTTATGACTAAAAGAAATTATTTGAATATATAAATATTAAGAAAGTACATGAACACATAGTATATATTATTCAAAAAGATAAAAACCGCATATAATTATTATTTTTATTGTATTTTATACGAACAATATACTTAATTGGCGTTTTAGGGCATGCAACCTAGTAAAACTATTGTTTCATGTGGTAGTAATAGGTGATGTAATTCAACGATTTCATAATATGAATTTTATAAATCGAAAAAGAACTGTTAAAAACAGTAAAAAAGAGGAATATGATACTCCTCAAGAACTGGATCTCCTTAATAAATGGACGATTCCTAAAATAGAACCCAAAACAATATATCAAATGGGTACTTTTGAGAAAATAGGTCTCAAACAAGTAGTTAAAACTACTGAAGAAACTATGACTGTAGATAATGATCATGCTACTTTTAGACTATTATCTGACAGTGATCTTGCCCCTTATAGGGTAACCCATAGATTTATGCATATTGGGTTAATATAAGTTGCATTTAAACCTTTAACCTTAAGAGGTTTACCAGAAAGCTTTATAGCAGCTTTAAGAGATGGAAGAAATCGAAACTGGAAGAAATCCCTCATAGGGACAGTCCAAACAAGTTTGGCTTATGGTCCAGTTTATTTTAATGCTTATCCTAACTTGCAGGTATCTTTGCAAGATGATAATTCTTTAGATGCTTTAATATTAAGTATCAAATTGCATGGTTATGATTATATGCCAGGAACAGAGGTAATATGCATCTGTTATAGAATTTATTATAAACCATTATATACCATGAATCCTATGTGTAAAATCATGGATTTTAAAAATGAAACTATTTTAATAGAAACTAATTTTGGTAAATCCAAAATTATGACTAGAAGACCTATCAAGTGGGATGAAATAGATTTCCCTAAAGAGTGGGTCATTGAAGGAGCAACACCTCCTCAAAATGTTTTTACTGAAATTTCAGAAATTGAACAAATCCCAGATGGGACAGTAAAATTGAGATTTCATGATCCTATACCTGCTTTAGAAGATTATGAACATAATAGTGTTCGTTCTAGTATACCTAGATCTTTATCTTCTAACAGATCTTATATATCTCCTGTTGATTATATTGTGCAGACTCCATCAAGAGCATCTACTTCTCAAATAAGAGATGATGATTCTAATAGAATTGATAGTTTAAAAATTAACCAGGATAATATTGTAACTGGTGAAAAGGACCCAGAATTGACTGAGTCAGATATGGATTTTCCAATATTTAATGGATCAAGACCAAAAACTTGATTTTAGTCGGGGATCACCCGCAAGATTACAAATCAGTAAAGAGTTTTATACTCCTAAATGGATAACATTTAGAAAATGGTTTTTTGATAATTTTAAACCAGAGGAAACAATAGTTTTTCAAGAAGAATTTTATAAAGAGCTTTCCAAAGCCAATAAGATTATATCTTTTGTACCTTGGTTCTTAGCAAAATACTTTGCTAATTATATTGCTGTTTTGGAAAGAGATTATAAACTACCAAGTGGAGAAATAGTTCATAGCACGTTTCCTCCACAACCATCTTTTCAAATAGGGAAAGATTTACATTTTGCAGCTTTTTCAAAATTAATTGAAAGCGATAGTTTGCCTGTTATAACTAAGCATATTAATAATATGATTAGGCAACAAAATTATTCTAATATTTATATGAATATTTTGGGTGAACAAATATTTTCACTTCATGAAAAAGTTGATAAACTTTTAACTTGTCTTAATAAGACATCTACTTCTGATAAGGAGAAACAGAAGGAAGTTGTTGCTACTCCAAGTATACAACCTCCTCCTGAGATTCATGATTTTAAATTAAAACCTTTATCAGATTTAGAAAGACTTTTAGATGAAAAGTTTAAAGGTTTAAAACTTAGTCCTTTAATAGCAGAGGATGATAAATATTTGTCTAATATTGACTATAAGGCTCGCATAGCATCAGATATTAATAAAATTGATGAATATTATGCTGTTAAGCCTACCCAGAGGATGTACTATTATCCTCGCCCAACTCCTCAAGATGTTTTATTAGAGGAACATGAACATGTTATTTCCAACAGTTATAGTGGTAAGGAAATATATGAATGGAATATTGACGGTTATAGTGAACGTCAAATTTATTGTACTATTCATAGAATGTTGATGTACAGCACTATCTGCAAAATTCATAAAAATGATGAAAAGACTATTGCAGATATGATTATAGCTGGTTTCACTGGCCAATTAAAAGGTTGGTGGGATAATTATTTAACCTTTACACAGCGTCATTCTATATTGACTGCAATCAAAAGAGAAGGTGGCAATGAAGCCCCTGTTTCAAATATAGTTTATACACTAGTTATTAATATTGTTGAACATTTTTCAGGAAGATGGACGGATAATAATGAATCTATTCGTACCATGCTTCAAAACCTTAGATGTAAGACCCTAACCTCATTTAGGTGGTATAAAGATGTTTTTCTTTGCAGGGTCATGGAATTACCAGAGAGTAATGACTCTCATTGGAAGTCCAAATTTATAGATGGACTCCCTCCTCTTTTTGCAGAAAGAGTTAGAAAGGCTCTTAGGAAAGGGGAAAGAAGTATAGATTATGATACTTATACTTATGGTAAATTAATTGGTACTTGTATGCAGGAAGGATTAGCCTTATGTAATGAAATTAGGCTCAATCAGCAGATCAAGCGCCATGGTCTTAATGAAAGACAACAATTAGGAGAATTTTGTGGACAATTTGGTATGGATATTCCACAATCTTCTAAGAAGCCTCATAGGCATAAGAAGAAGCATAAAGACTTCCAACAATGGAAGGAGAAGCGCTTACAGAAAAGAGCTAGGCGCAAAAAGACTTTCAAAGAAAGGAAGGATTTTATTAAATCCAAAAACCCAAAAGCCTGTTATAAGTGTGGCAGAGTAGGTCATTTTTATAAAAATTGTAAGGTTAAGGAAAAGATTAAAGCCCTTAACATAGATGATGACCTTAGAGAATCTTTATATAAGATTTTATTAAATTCAGACCCAGAACCAGAGGATGATTCTGGTAAGGAAAGTGATAGTTCTTCCAACCCCTCTTCAAATGAAGATATTAGGGTGTTAGATGAAGAGAGTTATATCTCAACTAGTTCAGATGATGAGTGTCAACCATGCCAAATAGGGCAACCTTGTGTTAAAACCAAGGAAGATGATGAGTTTTATAAACTTGTTTCCCAATTTAGTGGAAAATAATCTTCAAGTTTTAGATGGTAATAACCTTGTTGACCTCCTTAAATATATTAAGGATCCAAACCTTAGGTCCCAAATCATAGACCAAATAGGTTCAAAACAGCAGCCCCAAGAAGAACCAACGGCTGTAGAAATTAGAGAACCTACAGGACCTTATACTATGGCTGGAGTCAAACAACTCCTCCAAGAACGCCGGAATATTATAAGTACACCGGCCACCACCCAAGATTTAGAAAGAGAGGTTCATAACCTTAAGCAAGAAATTTCCACCCTTAGGAGACACCAGACTACTTTAGATCATCGGGTCTCGCAACTAGAGGGAAAAGGAAAACAAATTATAGAACCACCAGTTTATAATACTGTAGAAAACCTACCAGTTAATAACACCGTAGAAACTGTTACTACGGAGGAAGGAGAAAGTAGTGGTCCTAGTTCCAGTTTTTTGACAAAATTGGATATCATTACTTCTTTTAAATTTTTTATAAAAGTTACTCTTTTAATTGATTATAATTTCAAAAAAGAGTTTCTTGCTCTAGTTGATAGCGGAGCAGATTTAAGTTGTATTCAAGAAGGATTAATTCCTTCAAAATATTTTCAAAAAACTACTCATAGTTTACGGTCTGCTAGTGGCCAAAAAATGGGTATTACTTATAAATTACCCAAAGCTTATATTTGCCAAGACAAAGTTTGTATTCCTGAAAACTTTGTATTGGTAAAAAATATTTCAAATCAAGTTATTTTGGGTACTCCATTCATCCATAAATTATTTCCTATTCAATGGATGGATGACAAAGGTTTTATAGGAACCTATGATGATAAACCTATTAAATTTGAGTTTATAACTGAACCTTTTTCAAGGATTTTAAATGAAATCAAAGATAGGCTGATGAATAAACATCAGCAAATCAATTTTCTTAAACAAGAAATTTATACTCTTCAAATTGAAGATATTTTACAAAATCCTAAATTACAGGATAAAATTGAGCTTATAAAAAATCAATTTTCTCTACAAATTTGTAGTGACCATCCTAATGCTTTTTGGGACAGGAAAAGACATATTGTCACTCTTCCATATGAAGAATCTTTTTGAAAATAATATTCCTACTAAAGCAAGACCATGTCAAATGAATTTCGAATATTTGGAATTATGCAAAAATGAGATTTCTTCTCTTTTACAAAAAGGTCTTATAAGATCTTCGAAATCTCCATGGTCATGCACAGCTTTTTATGTTAATAAACATGCTGAACAGGAACGAGGAGTTCCAAGATTAGTTATAAATTATAAACCCCTTAATAAGGTTTTAAAATGGATTAGATATCCTATTCCTAATAAAAAGGATTTATTAGATCGCCTTCATAATGCGATTATATTTTCTAAATTTGATTTAAAATCAGGTTATTGGCAAATCCAAATAGCCGAAGCAGATAAATATAAAACTGCTTTTAATGTCCCAATTGGACAATTTGAATGGAATGTCATGCCTTTTGGACTGAAGAATGCCCCTTCAGAATTTCAAAAATTATGAATGATATTTTCATGGCTTATAGCAATTTTATCATTGTTTATATCGATGATATTTTAGTATTTTCAAATACTATTGAAATGCATTTTAAACATCTTGATATATTCAAGAAAATTATTATTCAAAATGGTTTAGTTATATCTAAGCCAAAAATGTCACTTTTTCAAACAAAAGTCAGATTTCTTGGTCATAATATTGAAAAAGGAAAAATTGTTCCTATTAATAGAAGTATAGAATTTGCTTCTAAATTTCCTGATATTATTACTGATAAAACTCAACTTCAAAGATTTCTTGGAAGTTTAAATTATATTTCGCCATTTTATAAAGATTTGGCAAAAGACACATCTATTTTATATGATAGATTAAAAAAGATTCCAAAACCTTGGACTGATGCTCATACGCAAGCAGTTCAAAAAATCAAGGGAAAAGTTAATAATCTTCCTTGTCTTACTTTAGCCAATCCTAGTTGGCAAAAAATTATTGAAACTGATGCCTCTGATATTGGCTATGGAGGAATACTTAAACAGCTTTCTCCAAATGATAAACAAGAATATTTAGTCCAGTTTTATTCTGGCAAATGGAATAATAGTCAAAAGAACTATGCTACTGTAGCAAAAGAAATTCTTGCTATAGTTAAATGTGTTCTTAAATTTCAAGGTGATTTATATAATCAAAAGTTTTTGATAAAAACTGACTGCCAAGCAGCTAAATTTATGTTTAATAAAGATTGCAAACATGATGTTTCTAAACAAATGTTTGCCAGATGGCAAGCTCTTTTAGCACCATTTGATTTTGAAATTCATTATAAAAAGGAAGTTGATAATAGTCTTCCTGATTTTCTTACTAGAGAATATTTAAGTTCATAACTGTCATTTTCTCATTTGCGGGATGAGACCCACATTGACACCTCTCCCTCTAATAGAGGAAGGGGAAGAGGACAAAAAGGAACGGGCAGAGGCCTTGTTCTTGCCCAAATGGGTAACAAAAGGCTAATAGCCGACAATATTGCAGAAACTTCTGTTAATACCCAGAAGCAAATCACTTATGCTGAATATCTTGCTTTCATAGAAGCACAGAAAAAAAGGGGATAATATGCCTCCATCATATTCCAGTGTTCTCGTAATTGATGATAACGAGGACATTGATTCATATGAAGAAAATGCTCATCGAGAGTTAATAATTCTCCTTGAGAATGATGATCTCCAATGGAAAGATGAACCTTGGCAAATAATGCAAAGGTATTTTGATACAAGCGTCATACGCTACTCCGACTTATAAATATCGGATGAATTATGAAATGATCCTTTCATATACAGGGTCACCGAATTCCAAGCATTTTTATCCTGCTAATAGCAAAAAGATGTATAATTTTTCAAAAATTATCATAAAAAAGGTATTTTCTCCAAATGAATGGGGAATAAGTCCATTAAAGGACAGGGATTATATCCACCCAGAACAAAAAGTCCCAGTTAAATTTAATTATTGGGATTATGTTGACAGCTTTAATAAAGCTCTTTTATATGAGAATCCTAATAGGAAACACTCATGGTTTATAAAAATTTGTGCCAATGTTTATAAACAGGGCATTCCAAATTGGTTTTATCAATGGTGGATCCATTATGGTCCAACCATAAAATCTTTACCAGAACCATTCAAAAGTTTATATACTGAATGGGTTGATGTTTCTCCAAAAATTATAGATTTGGAAAATAATATTACTTTCTCTGAAGAAATTTCTAATATGTATTTCTTCATTGAATTTTCTATTCCATGGATTATGAAATGGTCAGTTGAAGTGGGTTATACCCCGCAAAATATGCCTTGCTTAAACAGAATTTTTTATACAAAATTCTGGAAAAAATTATTGCAAAAATCAAAAGATGGTACTATCCCAGGACAAGATTTAATAAATCAAATTAAAACTACCATTGCACATTATAAGGACTCCATTAGCTCCAGACAAAAGGAGGTTCTCAGTCCCTTTGAGCATATTGCTCGAAAAATTCAGATGAAGAAAGGAATAATTCCCCCAGAACAGCTTTTAGCCACATACATGGAGGAATTTAAATCCAACTTGATGCAGCATCTTAATATGGAAGCTATGTCAGATTTATCAATGGCGTCCGTCGGTCATACCACTGACAATGAAAATGAAGAAGAAGAAGAAGACTATAATACTCAAGTCTTAGCAGGAGAATCTCAGAGTCCAGCTAATACCGAGGACTTTGCACAATTTGCAGCCCAATTCCTTGGCCAAACGGAAGCATCTTCCAGCTCAGCAAAAGATAAGGGCAAGTCACAGATGAAGTGATTGGTGGGACCCGCCACTAGGCGGCTACTTTTATAAAGTAGGAATCTGCTTTTATAAAGCAGCTTTAATTATTAAAGTTATAATAATTATGTTTTCCACTTTCGGCCACTTTTTGGCCGCTTTTGCTTTTTCTTTACTTTTTCTTTCTATCAAGCCATAATGTTGTCGGCCATTACTTTTATTTTGTTGTTTAGTAAAATTGATCCGTAAGGATCATTCTTCTCAGTTGAGAGGCAAGTCTTGGATTCCCCAAGCACTAGCTCTCTCCCACTCCCTCTTGTAAAAAATCTTTCTCATAAATAAAAGCTTGTTCATATAAACTCCTTCTCTGCTGAGCACAACCTTCATACTTAAGGTATAAATTTTTATTTTTCTTTTTATTTTCTTTATTTATATTTCAGTTCATGTTTAGCCTTATAGGCTAAATACTCCGTTGAATTACGTCACACTAGACAATACACGAGATCATGGTAATAATGCTTTAATGCATCATGATCATGCCAAAATATGATGTTCAAGGTTAGGTAGCCTTGTTATTGTCATTTGCTCCTTCAATCGCTAACCTTGAACATATGTTTTGGCTTTGATCCAAAATGCATTAAATGGCATTTTTAAAATCGCGCCATGATTTTTTTGGATTGATAAATAAAAAGTTTTTGGAACAACCCAATATTAAAAAATAGTCCACCTTGGTAATGTAGTAAAATTTTGTTACTATGTGGTCTCATGTGGCGGCTTCTACGTTGACAAATCCTTTTAACATCATGTTTTGATCTTTGATCATGATGCATTAAAATTTATTTTTCAACCATTTATTAAGATCTAGTTCGTGAGACCACTTGTTGGTAACAAAATTTTTTAAGGTTGAGACTTTAACACTTTTGGAGTTGTTTATTTGAACAAGTCCAAAAAACGCCCTAAAACGCCATCCCTCGGCTAAACGGCCAACAAAAGGATAATGCTTTAATGCATATGATCAAACCAAAACATGATGTTCAAGGTTACATTATCTAACCTTGAACATCATGTTTTGGCATGATCATGATGCATTAAAGCATTATTACCATGATTTCAGTAGTCTAGTGTGACGTAATTCAACGGAGTATTTAGCCTATAAGGCTAAACACCTGCTGTAATCATAAATAAAGAAATTAAAAGAAAAATAAAAATTATACCTTAAGGATGAAGGTTGTGCTCAGCAGAGAAAGAGTTTATATGAACAAGCTTTTTTATTTATAAGAAATTTTTTTACAAGGGAGAGAGTGGGAGAGAGCTTGTGCTTGGGGGATCCAAGACTTGCCTCTCAACTGAGAAGAATGATCCTTATATAACGGATCAGAAATACAAAACAACAAAATGAAAAAGTAATTGGCCGACAACATGATGGCCAGATAAAAAGTAAAAGTAAAGAAAAAACAAAAGCGGCCAAAAGTAGCGGAAAGTAAAAAACACAATTATTACAATGTTAATAATTAAAGCTGCTTTATAAAAGTAGCCGCCTAGTGGCGGGTCCCACCAATCTTGCCCTTATCTTTCGTTGAGCTGGAAGATGCTTCCGTTTGGCCAAGGAATTGGGCCGCAAATTCTGCAAAATCCTCAGTATTAGCTGGACTTTGAGATTCTCCTGCTAAGACTTGAGTATTATAGTCTTCTTCTTCTTCTTCTTCTTCATTATCAGTGGTATGACCAACAGATGCCATTGATGTATCTGAAATAGCTTCCATATTAAGATGCTGCATTAAGTTGAATTTAAATTCCTCCATGTATGTGGCTAAAAGCTGTTCTGGGGGAATTATTCCTTTCTTCATTTGAATTTTTCGAGCAATGTGCTCAAAGGGACTGAGAACCTCCTTTTGTCTGGAGCTAATGGAGTCCTTATAATGTGCAATGGTAGTTTTAATTTGATTTATCAAATCTTGTCCTGGGATAGTACCATCTTTTGATTTTTGTAATAATTTCTTCCAGAATTTTGTATAAAAAATTCTGTTTAAACAAGGCATATTCTGCGGGGTATAACCCACTTCAAGTCTTCAACTGACCATTTCATAATCCATGGTATAGAAAATTCAATGAAGAAATACATATTAGAAATTTCTTTAGAGAAAGTAATATTATTTTCCAAATCTATTATTTTTGGAGAAACATCAACCCATTCAGTATATAAACTTTTGAAGGGTTCTGGTAATGATTTTATGGTTGGACCATAATGGATCCACCATTGATAAAACCAATTTGGTATGCCCTATTTATAAACATTGGCACAAATTTTTATAAACCATGAGTGTTTCCTATTAGGATTCTCATATAAAAGGGCTTTATTAAAGCTGTCAACATAATCCCAATAATTAAATTTAATCGGGACTTTTGTTCGGGTGGATATAATCGTCCTTTAATGGACTTATTCGCCATTCATTTGGAGAAAATACCTTTTTTTATGATAATTTTTGAAAAATTATACATCTTTTTGCTATTAGCAGGATAAAAATGCTGGAATTCAGCTGACCCTGTATATGATAGGATCATTTCATAATTCATCCGATATTTATAAGTCGGAGTAGCATATGATGCTGTATCAAAATACCTTTGCATTATTTGCCAAGGTTCATCTTTCCATTGTAGATCATCATTCTCAAGGAGAATTATTAACTCTCGTTGAGTGTTTTCTTCATATGAATCAATGTCCTCACGATCATCAATTGTGAGGGTACTGGAGTATGATGGAGGCATATTATCCCCTTTTTTCTGTGCTTCTATAAAAACAAGATATTCAGCATATGTAATTTCTTCTGGGTATTACCAGAAGTTTCTGCAACATTATCAGCTATTAGCCTTTTGTTACCTATTTGGGAAAGAATAGTGCCTCTGCCCGTTCCTTTTTGTCCTCTTCCCCTTCCTCTATTAGAGGGAGGTGTCAGTGTGGGTCTCATCCTGCAAATGAGAAAATGACAGTTATGAACTTAAATATTCTCTTGTGAGAAAATCAGGGAGACTATTATCAATTCCCTTTTTATAATGAATTTCAAAATCAAATGGTGCTAAAAGAGCTTGCCATCTGGCAAACATTTGTTTAGAGACATCATGTTTGCAATCTTTATTAAACATGAATTTAGCTACTTGGCAGTCGTTTTTTTTTATTAAAAACTTTTGGTTATATAAATCACCTTGAAATTTAAGAACACATTTAACTATAGCAAGTATTTCTTTTGCTACAGTAGCATAGTTCTTTTGGCTATTATTCCATTTGCCAGAATAAAACTGGACTAAATATTCTTGTTTATCATTTGGAGAAATTTGTTTAAGTATTCCTCCATAGCCAATATCAGAGGCATTAGTTTCAATAATTTTTTGCCAACCAGGATTGGCTAGAGTAAGACAAGGAAGATTATTAACTTTTCCTTGATTTTTTGAGCCGCTTGCGTATGAGCATAGTCCAAGGTTTTGGAATCTTTTTTTAATCTATCATATAAAATAGATGTGTCTTTTGCCAAATTTTTATAAAATGGCGAAATATAATTTAAACTTCCAAGAAATCTTTGAAGTTGAGTTTTATCGATAATAATATCGTTAATAGGAATAATTTTTTCCTTTTATAATGACCAAATTCTATACTTCTATTAATGACAGCTTAGAACAATTTTGAATAATTTTCCTTGAATTTCAATATTATGATTTCCAATTTGAAAATACTATTGAAATATACCAATGTTATATGTTGTGCATAGTATATTTAATATTATATAATGTATACAATAGCACAATACACTTAATATTATACTAATGCTATATGTTGAATATAACATACTTAATATTATATAATGTATACAATAGAACAATATACTTAATATTATATACCGTATATAATATTACAATATACTTGATATATTCTTTTTGATGATATAAAAGTTACAAGGATAGTTTTTTCCATGCTGAAGTGCGAATAATAGTTACTAATTAATATGAATATTCAGGAATATTCATTCTTGCACTTTTCTCAATAGTAATATATTCAAATAATTCCAACAGTTTCTCTTAGTCAGAAAAAGATAATTGCATCAAAGTGGGAAGCAAAAGAATAATAATAATAATAATAAAAAAAATCAAAACAAGCTAACAACCCTATGCATCTGATTTTTTATTTTATTTTTTTGAAAACCATTTTTTCAAGTAGGGTCTATATTAGATATTCATTTGCAAATATTCCCTATATGTCTACAATTTTTAGTTTTAAAAGAATTTATTTATAATAAAGGTCATTTCTAAATTAGAAGACATATATTAACAAAAATTTGGCTTTTCTTTCCTATACAGTGTGACCCCACGAAAGCCTAGGAGAGAGAGAGATAGATATTTTGGGAAGAAGTAATTATTTTTAATACGTTACCATTTATTTATGCCAGATTTTATGAATAGTCATAAGTTATTTTGATGGTACAATATTTAATATTGAAAGTAATTATAGTTTGTATAATTTACTTTTAGAAAAGTTATAGGAAAACCTTAGGCATCAACCAATGTGAATTTAGACGGGCCTAACAAGCCGAAGACAGTTCTATTGGGGCGGTTAGTAGGATAAAGCGATGGGCCCTTTTGACCTATCCGGTCTGGGTTCTTCCATTACAGACCAAACATAGAATCTTCTTACATTAACTTTTGGTACCTAAAAACAGGGACAGGTGCATAAACTGGTAGCTTTGGGACAAGACAATCGTTCTTCAACATTTCTTGGCATTCAAAGGTTATTCTTTTCTTCACTACTCTTATATTCTTTACTTCAATTTGTCTTCATTGCATTCAGTGCAGACTTCTAGATTCTGTTTTTTCTCATCTTTCTTGATTTTTTGTGTTCAAGGTACGTCTCAATTGGTTTATTTTTTAGTTTGGTTTCATGCCTCATTCTTGTTTAAGTCTTTCACTGTGTGGTCATCATTTATTTTCTTTGTATGGTTTTACTTTGAATTTTTTCTTCCTCTTATTCTTGTTATTATTATTTTTTTTTTAAAAAAAGAATTCTTTCCAAAATCAGCATTCTTTAGTTTACTTAGTTTATCACAGTCTTTTCTTTAGCTATTTATCTTTTTGTAATAGTCACTGGTATATTGGTATCTCATTTATCAATTCAGATAATCTTTCCATTTTTTTTTTTGGATAACTTAGAGTATTTGACATTATTTTACTGATATTGTTATCTTGTTCAACTTTCACAAGCTCTCTTTTTTTGATAAATTACAAATTTCACAAACTTTAATATATTTTCATTTAAGAATTCACATTTTAATCTTAATGTGATATTTTCTTGAACAATATGCTTTTAAACAACTATTTTAATGTTTTCTTCCACTGCCTTATACTCCTTCTGTCCCAATTTATGTGACACCATTGGAATTTCGAGGTTCAAACTTCTAAACTTTGACCGTGAATTCGGACATAGAAGCTTTAAGTTTCTTGAAGTAAAACTTTATATATTTGGAAACTGCATAAAAATTACTATAAATCACAATAATTAACAACTTAAAAAAAGTCATATAAAGAAATTCCGGTAAAGAAAAACTTGGTTGACTCTTGAAATTCCAACGGTGCCACATAAATTGGGACGGAAGGAGTAATAAAAAAGTTAAACTGATATCTTCAACTTCGTGCCAATCAAATGGTTCGTATATTATAGGATGGAAGGATAATGGTTATGGAAGGCAACTGATAAGGATAGAGGGATTCACATAGGAAATATCTTGTTTAGTCCCTAGTTCATGAAATGTCTATGTAAGCTCCTGCATTAGCATTTTCTTCGGGTGTCTAGGTAATCCCATCATTTGTTTCCAAAGCTTTGATTCTAGAACATGTGCTTTTCTTTGGCATCTTTGGTGGTTTAAGAATTGTTTCATAAAATGTTTGGCACTTCAGGAGATTCCATCTTTGCTTAGTAATATAAAAAATGAGTATGGAATGTGAATTTTGATAGATACTATCACTAAATAGTTCATGTAGCCGACCACGACTTGTTTGGGATTGAGGCGCAGTTTTTGTTGTTGTACTATGACTAGATAGTTGCAAAGTGGGGTTCAATTTGATCAATGCTTGAAGAATCATTTGCTAGACTTTTCAAAATAAAAAAATAGTGTAGTTTATAACCTGCTTTAGGTGAGAATAGACTTGTAAAGAGCTTGTGATGGGCAGAGGGGCGGGCCATTCTCTACCGAGTTTCCAACCGTGCACTCAGACTGGGCTTCGAGATGTTATCAAGGTGCCTAAAAGAAATGACTATAGGATAAAGCATAGTAACCTAGCTTCTTGAATCACTTCATTGAGAAAACTGCAGCATATATTTGTCAAAAGATATTTTATGCTTCTAATTGAAATATGTCTGATACATATATAAAAAGAGAAAGGGTCTTGGAAGAGCTTTCATCCTGGAATAAACTGTACTGGAGGTCTATGATACTGTATTTTGCATGAACTAAGTTCCATTTTGATATTTTCCATCTGAGTGGTTTCTAGGCTTTCTCTTATATGACATCCAAATTGGTGACAGACATCATTTCTTCCTTCCCCTATCATCTTATTCATCTCTCAGAAATGTGGAGTGTTTAGAGAAACAAGTAAACTTCATTTAATAATTTAGGGTATATAATTCTGGTTTCAATTGCCTGATGAATATGCAGCTGCACTAAGAGCCGATTCATACCAGTAAATCCAAGTGTCACTTTATGTCTTGGAAGAGCTTTCATCCTGGAATAAACTGTACTGGAGGTCTATGATACTGTATTTTGCATGAACTAAGTTCCATTTTGATATTTTCCATCTGAGTGGTTTCTAGGCTTTCTCTTATATGACATCCAAATTGGTGACAGACATCATTTCTTCCTTCCCCTATCATCTTATTCATCTCTCAGAAATGTGGAGTGTTTAGAGAAACAAGTAAACTTCATTTAATAATTTAGGGTATATAATTCTGGTTTCAATTGCCTGATGAATATGCAGCTGCACTAAGAGCCGATTCATACCAGTAAATCCAAGTGTCACTTTATGCTGGTTGATTATATGTAAACCCATTGTGAGTTTAGGTTTTTTTATCCTTTGCTTTTTGCTGCTGTTCTATAATGGTCTGTTCTCCCATTAGTACTTATATGATAAACTTGTGCTTCCTGAACAGACATGCGAGAAGAGAAATGACAAGCCGCTTCTGTAATATAGTTTTGCAAGCACCAGCCACCTCATTGCATTTTTATATCTCAACCAAGCCTGCAAAATTCCATTATTCTACTATTTCTGCATCCAGGTCAAATTATCTCTCATCATCAATAAACTTTGAGGAATCCCAAAAAAGATGTGTTTGGTCTACTAAATCCAAGCTGAAGAACAGCTGCGGCTCGTTAACGCTTAAAACTGCAGTGAGTCCCAGATATACTTGGAAGGTGTGCTGTGATATTTCTTCTCGGTCCCAAAATGTGAATATGAGGCTTTCCTTGCCCACTCCGTCAAATTTGAGGCGTAATTCTAGGCAGCGACATCATACATCTGCTGGTTTATTTATTGGATTTTTGGTCTGCTGCTCTGCGTCTGAACCAGTACATGCTGAAGCATCAGGAGAAAGTAAGGGAAATTCCTCAACCACTGGCTGTTCACATGGAAAGAAGGTCTATACTGACTACTCTGTAATTGGTGAGTGCTGCATTTCAGACTTGTATTTGCTGTTTCTATCCAGGCTATCAGTACACCTGCTGATTATGTGGAAGCACTGTACAGGCGTTAGTATTGGATTTCAAGGTCCTTCCCTTGGAAGACGAGCTTAACTAGTAGTAGTGTTGGACCTATTTTGATAGAAAAGACTGCTTCATTTCATGCAGGTATACCTGGAGATGGAAGATGTTTATTTCGTTCTGTTGCTCATGGTGCTTGTTTGAGCTCAGGGAAGCCCCTACCTGATGAGAACCTACAGAGGCAATTAGCGGATGAATTAAGGGCCAGAGTATGTTTTCCATGATGGGTTCTCAATAAACTTGCAGCTCCCCTGTTTATTTGCTGGAAGCCTGAAATTTTTACAGTTTACAATGTTCTGACAGTTTCAAAATTAATAAAGACTAAAATTTTGTAGTGATAAAGTTCAAGAGGATTGAAGTGATTGTTAATAATCTTGTTCAACAATTTTTTCTGCAAACACGCCTTAATTCCTGGCTAATTGTAGAGTCTAATGTTTCTTTTTCTTCTTCTGATTTCATCCCTTCCGTGAGATCTTGGCTGTCTGTTCAAACTTGCTTTGGATACAAATTCGTAATTTTTGGAAGCAAAAATTGCAGCAATATTTTCCTTACTGTTGTTCATTTTATCTATTAGGTGGCAGATGAATTTATAAAGAGGCGAGAAGAGACAGAATGGTAAGTGTGAAGCCTGCATTACTCTGAATTCTTGTTCTGAAAATTTGATGTTGGTAAGATGCTAATTAAGCAATTAAAACATGGAATCCCTGCTCTAAGTGATGAGGGAAGAATGATATGAAGTCATTGCTGGTTTTTTAGATTTGTTTAGTGAATAACTGAATATGCACTTAACGTTTTTATTCATTTTGTTATTTTTCCTTTAGTTGGGGGGTTTCCTAGGCAGGTGTGGTGGAGCCTCATTGCTCTGTATTTTGGGTGGTAAACATATGATTGATGGTTTGATATCCGTCCAGGTTCATCGAAGGTGAATTTAACACATATGTTGCCCAAATAAGGAATTGTCATGTGTGGGGAGGTGAACCAGAGCTTTTGATGGCTTCTCATGTTCTCCAGTGAGTTAGATTTCTGCCGATTTTATAGTGTGCTGTTGTATCTATGAGCTTTCAAGTCTGCATGTGTATTTATATTTTTATTAGATTTGATTGACTGTCTACCAAGGTGGAGGGATAATTTGATCCTATTTTTGGATTTTGCAATTTTTCAAATGATTACATTCGACTTCTAGCTATTTTGTTTATATACACCGATAACTACTGAGAAAAGAAGATGGATGTGGCTGGAGAATGCTTTCTCTGGGTAGACGATTAGAGAACTTCATATCTTTATTGACACAGGAAGTTTTTGCTTTAAACTCTTGTAGCTAAGGCAGAGATTTGCTATTGATCTTATCTCAAGCTTTTCAGGCCAAACAATAAAACTTTTCTATTGTACTCTCTAAACAAATTGTTAAAGCATCTCCAGAAGAATATGTTGCTTAGTCTTCTATTACAGTCGTATAGAAATACCTGGCCTATAAGCTACTAGACGGTTGACGGACTTTATACAGGGTTTGCGACTGTCTTGGTGTCATTTGTTAATGATTGATCAAATACTTTGCATATCAAAAGAACTCTCTGCTTTTTCTCTGATGTCTATCTTTTGTTGGGCTCCAGTTTTGCTGGCAAATAAGTCAAAGATACTTTCACAGGCTAATAACTCTTTGTTGACACTTAAACAACTCCCTGCTCCCAAAAGAATAATAAAAGAACTCTTTATGGAGTAGTAAGGATGTCGCAAGGATGTTGCACATAAGATCACAAAGGTAAAAAATGAAAAGAAAAGGTTAACAAAGGAAAAACAGGTCAACATATTGTCCTTTCTTGTCATAATCCGACCTAGAGGCTGTGAATGACACTCAGTAAACCTGGCCCTACCAAGTACACCATTCAACTTGTATATTGTAACTCTTACTCAACAAGCTAGACTCATTTAACATCTTATATTTCTTGTCTTACATACACTTTTTTTTTATAACAAAGACATTTGTCTTACACTTAGCAAAACCGAAACATTATGTAAACATATTTCAACCTTGACATTTGTAATTCTAATACACTACTCAATTCAGAACCTGTCGTGGAGTACATGGAGTATATGGAGAAAACTCTAGATATTCAACCAGCATATCTGGTCTTTTAAATGCAAGGAAAGAAACATGACATAATAGATAAACAATGTTGTGGGGCACCAAATTTGTAGTACTTAATCATGGCGCAACTCTGCATCTGAATATGTGAAGACGTAAATGACACGGGTGAATCCACCGACTCAGAGTAACCTTACTCACAACCACTAGGGACAACTATACAATTAAAATAGCGCATTCAGTCAAATACCTAATAATGAACTCTATAAAATATTCATACTTGCTCAAAAATCGTGTATCGCATATGTCAAAGTATCATTTAGTAGTTTTTGCTCAAACATAAAACTTTTACAACAAAATATCAATAGTCGCAGTGTGATCACAAACTAGTAGTTTTCTTTATCTCAAGGTATTTCCTTTGGCTTGTTTTATAAGTATGGGAATACATTCTAATGAAACATCATACTTCATTAAAAAAAAAAAAAAAAAAAAAAAAATATGGGAATACATGCTTTGCTAACTTGATCAGGAAGGGCTATGATATCCACTACACTTAAAAGGTAATGCAATACAAACTTATACACCTTTCAAGATGGGCTACATATGTCAACACTTTTTAGTAATGTATATCTCTTTGGTTTCCTCCTCAATTTTTTCTCAAAGCAACTTCCTTAAGGTTATGTGCACCTACATTGTAACCCTAACTCAACCTTTAACTCAGCCTATGAGACAACAATTTAATACTCATGGTAGAATTCAAGTTAAAATCTTGACTTAGGTTCCATTTCACCTTTGGTTTTAAAAATTCTTGTTTGCTGATGAAACCCTTTCAAATCCTTTTCCCAATTCCTTCTCGTTGCTAAACACGTTTTATTATGCGTATGCATGGATTAGGATCGAGGTTTAAGTTATGTGTATGCATGGATTAGGATCGAGGTTTAAATATGTGTATGCATGGATTAGGATTGATGTTTAAATAGTTGTAGTG
Source organism: Lycium ferocissimum (assembly GCF_029784015.1). Classification (NCBI taxonomy): domain Eukaryota; kingdom Viridiplantae; phylum Streptophyta; class Magnoliopsida; order Solanales; family Solanaceae; genus Lycium; species Lycium ferocissimum. Next base: position 24,196 of record NW_026725738.1, read on the forward strand.
CAAAACCGAGTGAAATTATTAAGAAATCCTCCAAATTTTCTACTGTCTAAGGCTGCTGCACTGGCTTGTTTGCTGAGTCCAGTGTGTTGCACTGGATGGGGGGACTTTGAAACTCTCTTAAGTTTTGCTCCCGTGCAGTGCGCTGGCTAGTGATCCATTTTCAGTTCGTCGAGCAGGCTGCTGTCAGCCTGCATGACTTCAGTAAAACGGCCATTAACTTTGTCTAGAAGACTCCAAATGAAAAACCGCTTGAAGCATTGGAAACTCAGTTTCAAGGATTACTACTTTGTTTTAAGAGTCATGTCCGAGTTCTCACTAGATTAAGAGTTGTGCTTTTTTAGATTGGGTGGTATTTCATTTGTTAGCATAAGCACTTTTTCCAACTCTTGTTTTCGTAACTCATTCAACAAGCAACATTCACGTGTAATCAGATTACCATAACAAGTAACATATTTTAAGTCATAGGTACATACTCGAGAGGTCGGTGTATTACATTTCTATTTTGGAAATGCACAATTTATTGCTGCTTAACTAGAAGAGATTAAAGCATCAGTTAAGAGGTCATTTCCTGTTGTTGGATGCATTTAAACTAGTGGCTAAGGAATGGGCTGAAAGTAGGAGCTACAGAAGCACTAACAAAGGAAAGATGTGATAAAAAAGAGGTGGTAACTATAAGAATTTAGGCTAGCTGGAAAAACAGAAAAAAGAGCTCATAGATGAAGGAATATTGTTTCAGAGTCCCAGGTACAAGAGCTGGAGTGGGCGAGGTAGTTGCTCTAAGTTTTCCAGATTTTCATATTATCAGAACTTTTGTCTATTTGTTCATACTCTCAATGTCGTTAGTGTTTATGTATTACTCCAGACGAGCAGTCTCTTTTATCTTCTTAGATTTATGAAATTCTGTGGCTAAATGGTTTGGAGTACGATAGAAGTGAAAATTGATGATGCGATGCCACACTATTCTGTGTTACCTTACCTTATCAAAAAAATTAAAAAAAAAAAATAATAATAAAAAAGGAAGTGAAAATTGATGATGCGAGACTTATGAGATTACATCTGCAGGATGCCAATCAATGTTTACATGTATGACAAGGACGCTTGTGGCCTGATTTCTATTGCTGAATACGGGCAAGAATATGGCAAGGACAATCCTATTAAGGTTCTGTATTACGGCTTTGGTCATTATGATGCATTGCACATTCCCGGGAAGAAAGGACCAAGATCAAAACTTTAAACTGCATTTACATTAGAAAGGTTTATAATGGAGGAGAAGAAACAATGCACGGGCTTTTGAGATTATGTATTATGTAGAATCTAACAAGTAGATTGAATGTGAATAGTCAAGAGATGGGTTCTGAATCATGTATTCTCTACCATATTTCCTCTTAATTGATCTGTTAAGTCGAGTTCTGAAGTATTTGTTTGATAATGAATGCACCCTTTCTTTTTCTCTGGATAGCAGTAATTTGTTAAGATTTTTTTTTTCTCGCCCAATATTCGGTACCCCAATTAATTCATATTCGCGCGGCTTAAGGCTCATTAAAGGGGGAGGCTCTCTACTTTAGGTTTTATTTTTCTTTCTAGGGATTGAACCTGAGATTTCTGGTCAAGAATTGAGAGAGTCTATTTATACCACCACAACCTTTAGTGGTGTTAAAGATTAACAGTCTATTTATATCCATTGCATCTTTCCCCTTTTTCATGTAAAAAGATTAGCAGAATAATGGGTTTGAAAGAGAGAAAGGCAAAGGTGTATAGAGGGTAGAAGAGGAACTTTGACAGAATGAACTTTATTCAAATGATACAGGGTATAATTTACCAATTCCTATCATTTTTATATCATTTTCAATTTTACATAACTTTTTTTGAGGAAAAAAATAATGTTTCAATTTTGAAGGGCATTGCTCTTTTACGTTCTTATGGAATGGGAAAAGCGAAATGGTCCTCAAAATCCTTATCATGAGAAAAGTAAATAGTAATAACTCTAACAATAGTAATAACTCTTAACAAATATCGACCACAGTGGTGGATAAAAGTGCGTTTCCAACATGTAATTGAAATAAAAATGGATTGAATAACTATAATCCACACAATTTACTAGACATGGGTATAGTATAGGTTCTTTTATTTACAATGTGTGCAGAAAAACATAACGGTGCCCTTCCTACAATCAATCCAGAGCCTTAGTTATTGCATTCTTTTCCAGCTATTGCTTCTTGCGGTTGCAGAACTCAACACAAATGCTCAAAACTGGTTATCGTCAAGTTGCCTTTTCTTGAAAGTTGGCATTGCATACCCTGCTTCAATTAGTGTCTGGACTACTTTCTTTCCTTGAAAGAAGACTTGATGGTGCAACTGCAACATATGGTTTAGATTGAGGTAAAACCTGACAATAAATATTTTCAAGTGACTTTATCAAAAAAAGAAATAGCCAATGATCCTACGTCCATTCAATCCTAAGAATTGTAAAACAGATAAGAAACCTTGAAGACGTGTCTGCAAGCTTTGCAACGCAATCAAAGCAGAGGTCAACCATCTCTTTCCCAACTTTACAGTCGACTCTATTGTAGTAATAACTCTTCTCTAATTCCCTTTTAGTACCATATGAGGACACCTTTTTGGATTGGCAGCATGTGCAGAGTAGAGCACTTTTGATGGTGATTGGCTTGAATGCAAGTGAAAGGCTAAAAGATACTCCTACTTATACTGTAACAGTAACACTAACTCGACCCTGCTAGCCGCCCACAGAGGCAGATTACGATTTCAATTTTTATACTATATATTTAGTAGATTATTTATACAAATATAAGAAATGGACTAAATTAAAGATAATGGGTTCAGACGAATACATACGTAACCATCCAACTCCATACCTGGCCTAGACCAAGAAAATGATTTTACCTACCAAGCTAAGCACTTTCATCAGCGAAAGAGTTTATGTTATATACACTATATTTTATACTATCAATGCGATTTAATCTTAATATCACAAGTTATTACTTTATCATCGAAGTTGTTATAGGAGACTTGATATGTAGGATTGCGTGTTATTATATGTCACTTAATAATATAAAACTTTCTTTACGAAATTAATATAAACTTAGACAGGGGCGGAGCTACAGTTGTGAAAGGGTGATCAGATGAACACCCTTCGTCGAAAAATTATACCGTGTAGATAGGCTAAATATTACGTTTTGGGATAATATATCTTGGTTTGAACACCCTTGAGACAAGTAATGGACTTGGTCCAACGGTGAAGGGTGTTCATAGCTAGCAGGAAGGTTATGCGTTCGACCCGTCATTAATGCATTTTTTCGTAGTCTTTTGTTTTTAAAGGATTCTTTCAAAAAAACAAACGAAGTAGACCCAAAAAATTCTTTTAATTCTTAAAAGAGCCCAAACATTTGAGCTTCGCTTTCTCTCTCTGCTCTTGAAACTATGTTCCGTTCTTGCTTTTTTTTTTTCTTTTCTTTTTTTTACAATCAAAAATCAAATGGGAAGATTTCAATTTAAATTCCAAAATATTTTTAGCTCCAAACTTAACCTTCCATGATAATAGAAATTCAAAATTGGTCTTAGCAGTTTCCCTAGATGCGACTAAAGAAATTATTTGGGTAATTATAATTTGAAAAAAAGTTAATTCACTAATAACGAATCATATTAGTTTAATTTTTATAATCGAGGAAATTTGTGAGTACCAATAATGCGTGGTTCGAAACTTAACAACCAATGACTTTCACATTCTTTTGATGTAAATAGTAGAGTGCGTTTATTTTTTTTAACCTTATGTTTAGTATGATAATTGAGTTAAACTGGAATCTTTCAGCTTTTTTTTTCTTTGTTCAAGCTCTTTTCTCCCCCCCCCCCCCCCCACACACACACACACACCCCAAAGACATGTTTATTTTATCCTATGAATGACAGGATGTTTGTAAATGAATCTTGCTTTTTAAAAAGAAATTTTCTTATCAGTGCACCCATTTGTTAATTTTTTCTTTTGTTCCATGCACCCACTAACTTGATTTTTTTTTTTTTTTTGGCTTCTTCGAAGTTTGAACACCCTTGATGAAGTTGCTGGCTCCGCCACTGAACTCAGAAGTCAGAAGGAAGACTTTAACCTCTAGCAGTTCAAAATAATTCTTATTCAATCAAATCATCCAAATGATATGTACGAATAAATAATTGGTCTTGAAAATCGGGATTAGTAATTAAGTTAACATACATTCATACCGTAAAAAATTACAATATCAATTGCTATAATCTATTACTCTCTCCGTCCTATGTGTCACCTTTTAGATTTTGAGATTCAAACTAGTTTTTTTTTTTATCTTAATTTTTTTATATATCTTTTATGTATTTTGGATTATCAACTATTGCGACCTATAGTACTTTTTACATCGTTTCCAAATATGTAGATTTTATTTCGAAAAACTTAAAGATTCAATGCCTGAATTCACGATTAAAATTAAACTATTTGACTTTCCAAATCCGAATTATGCCACATAAATTGTGATGGAAGTAATAATAAAAAATTACAATATGATTTGGGAATTGTTTGAACTCGCTCTAATATAGGGAAAGAATGTCCTATAACAACTGCTGAAATGTTGAAAGGATCCCTAAGAGGAAAAACACCCTTTCATATCGGCCTTCTCCAATTACCCAACAAAAAAAAAAAAAAAGAGTACTTTAAGGAGATAAGACACAAGTTTAGATGTATCTTTAGTGTGGAGGGTGACTTTTTGAGGCCTCAGTTTCTTCATGTGCTTTGTACGGGGAGGAAACATTTACCTAGACGCCGTAAAGAATGTACTGCAATCTCTTATTTTTTAGAACTTTATAAAGGAGAAATGCCTAATCATAAACTAATACATTTATGTACTCCTCACCTTTTCTTCTGGGAAGTTATGTTATCAGTCAATCAAACTCATTGACAACCAAAGTAGCGTCCATTCCTTTTATATACTATAAGCATTGAAATACCTGCTAATGAAATATGATGACCATTGATATCAATACTAAAGAAACCGGAAAAAAAATTCTTACAGTTTGCTAAGGAACTGAAAAGTTCATTCTGACCTCACGTATATGAACGACGCATATATCACTATTAAGCAGACCATGCAGTTGAATACATAATGTTACCTCGGTACTTTATACACCGTTGGGTGAGTGAGTTCATCTCCTTGCATTAACATAAAATAAAACAACTTAACTTTAGGAAGCTAGGAGTTCAGATACCACACAAGTACTGCATTTAGCGCCATTAGGTTGACAACCACATTAGAAAGATTGTCTGGATACACATTTCTACTGACATATTCAAATAGCTAAAAAAAAAAAAAGTTTTGCTACTGCTCGATTTAGGCATTCTCTGTCAATGAAGGTAAACTCACAATTTCAAACGCTCCGAGCAGAGGCGGAGCTAGGATTTCACTTATGGTTTAGGATTTTACTTTTCAGTTAATTGCTCGAAAATATCTGTTTCTACGGAAAAAGTAAAAGAAATAGAAAAAGGGCTCTCATTGAAAGGAAATTGTAAGAAATGCAAATTTTGTTTGAAGATATAATTCGTTAGCTAAAGATACCTTTGGACCAGAAGTGCCATCAATGGTTTCCTTAAGATATCAGTTACATTTCCTTTCTCTCTGAGATACTCCACCAGCTATAGCTCGTTTGTTAGCTAAGTCTTGATTTAGTTTATCTTCACCAGCCACGTCATAGGTCAGCGAAAAAGCAATAGTAGACATTTGCTGCTATATGTTATTCCCGAAAAGCATTAATTCTAACACATTAATCCCAACTTCAATAACCCCATCTGCTTATTTTGATTTCCTGTTTGCATCCCGAGGGAAAAGTCTATGTCACGACCCAACTAGAGGGCCATGACGGGCACCCGGAGCTAACCCACCGGGTGCCTCTGAACATACATCTCATAATCATTTCTAGGTGGGCCACAAAGACAGCTCATGGGTACCATAGTCTGTAAGGGCATATATCACAAGATAAAGACACATCGCTATAGAATCATCAATAACTACGTCCATAAACATAGGCCAACAAGGCTGCCAAAATATAATACAACAATATGAACTGATAACGATATGGGACTTCTAGCTACACACATCCGTCTACGAGCCTCTATATAGAATACGGGAATCCATGAAGACGAGCGGCAGACTCCTCCATGCCCAAGTATATACACAAGAGTAGTACTAATAAGTACGCAGCTGGGAACAACTGGAGCGCTTTTGAAACTCCGCTGATGAAGCTCCTAAGGGTCTGGTTCGTCTACCTGTCTACCTGCGGGCATGAACACAGCGTCCACAGGAAAGGACGTCAGCACGAATAATGTACTGAGTATATAAGGCACGAATAACAACATAACAAGAGATACAGAACATAACATGAGATAAGGACAACATGTACATCTGATTGCCTCGTAAGGCGAATATCATGCATGCTTAGCTTTCTTTTAAGAAAAACGTTCTTCATACATATATAAATAATAGTGCTGCGGAACGTGCAGCCCGATTCATATATCATATCATCATTATATGTGTTGCCGCGGAACGAACGGCCCGATCCATTTATCCATATATCCCGCGTCCGGGACAATATCATAATATGCCAACTGATCAGGTAGTTATGCGTATATAACGCCTCGGTTTTCTTCCCATATCATATATATATATATATATATATATATATATATATATATATATATATATATATATATATATATATATATATATATATATATATATATATATATCATATAAGTAGCATGCATGAGAGCCCAAATAAAAGTTACCACTTTATCGGAGTGACGTAAGGTCGGTAACCTCCGATTTATGTTATGGAACAATCATCATCGCTATATCTCACCTTGAAGGAACAATTATCATAAGGTGAGATCAACAACAATGAATAAAATCAAGAAAATCATGAAATAAACTCTATAATCTCATAATAGCATCAAAACCATAAGCTTTGGAATCTCTTGAATGGGATCATCATCATCATTATCATCATGGACCATATTTATCTTTAGCATCATAGGAAACATCTATCCTTAGCAATAGAAGAACTTTGAGAATCATGAACTTCTAGCTTTTTGGGAATAAGGATATTATGGAAAACATGTATGGGTTCATAAGAATCATGCCTTTAGAAAGAAAGGGACTAGCCTTAACATACCTTGTCGATCCTTAACTACTTAACGCTTATCCTTCCGAACTTGCAAATCTACATTCAAGATAATTCATACCAAGGTCAAGCCATTGAAACCCTCATAAGATCAAACTAGACTAATAGATGAGCCAACGAAAATCGGACAGCATTTCCCCTATATTATCTACTTCCTCCAAATTCCAAAACAACTCCCAAACATCATTAACAACATCAACCATAACGTAATCAAGATACTACATGACAAATATATACAAATTCGTCCGAAACTTCCTTCGAAAATCAGTCCGTAAGCCAACAACATCAACATATCTATCTACGACCTTTATGCCATGCTTTCTTTCACTTTAAGCCATTAAAATCCTCAAAAGAAACGACTTAATATAAAACTCAAGATGAAAAACATACCTTATAACTTAAAGAACTTCACCTCACCTTATAACTTAAAGAACTTCACCTCACACAATTCACCTTAAAGCTTATCCACCACAACTTCAATTAGAAGTACGAACAAGCTCCTTCCATAAACTGGTTAAGGATATTATGGCTTGATCTTCTCTTGATTTGACTTGGAATGGTTTGGAGTGTTGGAGAGAGCTCTTAGGGTCTAGAAGGTTCTGTTTTGGTGAAAATATGAGCCCCAAAGTCATGGCCCTTCTTTGATTCGTCGAGATTCGTTGTTAATCTTACAAACCCGAGCCTAATTTGATGTAGAAACTCCTAAATTTTGCGATGTTTTGGTGTAAGGATACTGGATGAATGTTGTGGGAGATTCTAGAAAGGTGTGGAGATGAGAAATGGTGAAAATTAAGGTGATTTAGGAGACTTAAGAGGGTATATATAGTGGTCCCAATCGGGTTTGGGCTGATGGGCCGAAATTGGTGGGCTTTTAAATGATTTCTAGAATTTCCGCATAGGTTCCCGAGCTCCTCGCAGTCTGTTTTAAAATTCCCATAACTCTCTACTCCTATGTCGTATTGATGAATGGTTTATTTCGTTAGAAACTGCACTCGACGAACTTAATTTTAGGCTCTTGAAACACCTCAAAACTCCTGATATACCAGGAGATATACCTCTCTGAAGTTGACCCAAAATTTCTGTCCAAAATTCTGCCAAATTTTCCCAAATTTTCGACAAACTTATTTTCTTCGATTTGCTTGATCCCGGAACCTTTAGACACTTTCTTAACACTTGTTAAGAGTATTTCTTAACCTTATAAGGGTTCCATGACCTCTCCGAGCTTATGTTAGTTTACTTACAACGCAAACGACACGAAAATTTTCGAGGTGTAACATTATCCCCCCTTTTAAAACATTCGTCCTCGAATGTTAAACTCTTAGGAATGCTACGAAATTTTGCCAGAGTTTCCCCTGTAATTGTACCACTACCATCCTATCACAACAACCCAAATTATACAGTGCCTCACTGGGCTACAACATCAATATCCATATTGGCCACACGAGACCAAGAAATCATTCAAAGAAGCATCACATACCTGAGGATAATGGTGTCTTTGTCTGTAGCTCTTCTGGGAGTGGAAACAAATGTGGGTACCTGGACTTCATATCTTCTTCGACTTCCTTCCCGAGTCATTTCTTCCCTATTATTGTTTCTCCATAGGACTTTAACTGAAGCTACGTCTCTGGTTCTGAGTCTTCGAACTGCCTATCTAGAATAGCAATGGGTACTTCTTCATAGGACAATTTCTCAGTAACTTGGACATCATCTACAAGCACAATTCTGGAAGGATCTCCCACGCACTTACAAAGCATTGACACATGAAAAACTGGGTGGACTGACTCCAAATCCGAAGGCAGATCTAACTCATAAGCTACTTGGTCTACCTTGCGCACAATCTTGTAGGGCCCGATATACCGGGGACTAAGCTTGCCCCTCTTGCCAAATCTCATTACACCTTTCATCGGTGATACTTTCAAGAATACCCAATCGTTAACTTGGAATTCCAAGCCTCGTCGACGATTGTCCGCATAGGATTTTTGACGACTTTGGGCTGTTAATAATCGATCTTGAATAAGCTTGATCTTCTCCACCGCTTGCTGGATCAAGTCTGGGCCCACTAGCTTTGTCTCCCCTACTTCAAACCATCCAATTGGCGATCTACATTTCCTCCCATATAGAGCTTCATATGGGGCCATTTGAATACTAGAGTGGTAACTATTGTTGTACGCAAACTCAATAAGCGGCAAATGATCATCCCAATTACCTCCAAAATCTAGCACACATGCCCTTAACATATCTTCAAGGGTCTGAATAGTGCGCTCGGCTTGCCCATCAGTCTGTGGATGAAATGTTGTGCTAAGTCTTACCTGAGTTCCCAAACCTTCTTGAAAAGACTTCCAAAAATTAGCTATAAATTGTGCTCCTCTATCAGTGATAATGGATACTGGAACACCATGAAGTCGCACTATCTCCTTAATATACAACTTTGCATAATCTTCTGCTGAGTACGTAGTTCTAGCTGGTAGGAAATGAGCGAATTTTGTGAGTCTATCCACAATCACCTATATAGAGTCATACTTACGCCGAGAATGGGGTAAGCCTGTAATGAAGTCCATATTAATCACTTCCCATTTCCAAGTTGGAATCTCCATAGCTTGCAGTAATCCTCCAGGCTTCTGATGCTCAATTTTCACCTGTTGGCAATTAGGGCATTGAGCTACAAACTCTGCGATATCTTTCTTCATTCCATCCCACCAATATATTGACTTGATATCATGATACATTTTTTTTGCTCCTGTATGAATAGATAACGAGAATGATGAGCTTCCTCCAGAATTTGTTGACGTAACCCGGTAACATCAGGAACACATAATCTGCCTTGATACCTGAGAGCTCCATCTACAGGAACCTCAAATGGTGATTTCTTATTCTGAGGAAGTGCATCCCTATAATGAAATAACATGGGGTCCTTATATTGGCTCTTCTTTACCTCCTACTAAAGATGACACAGCTGGTTTCTGGACAGTAACTCCCGTACTGCCCGAGTCCATTAAGCGAACTCCTAGGCTGGCTAGCTGTCGAAGCTCACGAACTAACTCCCTCTTCTCCGACTGAACATCACCTAAACTGCCTATAGATTTGTGACTAAGAGCATCAGCTACTACATTTTCCTTTCCAGGATGGTATAAAATACTCACATCATAATCTTTCAATAGCTTCAACCATCGCCTTTGCCGCAAATTCAATTCCTTCTATTTGAAAATATATTGGAGACTCTTGTGATCTGTATAAATGTCCACATGAACACCATATAAATAATGTCTCCACATCTTTAGCGCATGAATAACCGCAGCCAACTCTAGGTCATGAGTCGGGTAGTTTTTCTCGTGTTTCCACAACTGCCTTGAAGCATAAGCAATAACTTTATCATGCTGCATCAACACACAACCTAGCCCAACACCTAAAGCGTCACAATAGAAACATAGCCCTCCAATCCTTCTGGAAGTGTCAGGACTGGGGCCGAAGTCAATCTATCCTTCAGCTCCTGAAAACCGCACTCGCACACGTCCGTCCACTGAAATTTAGCCGATTTCTGAGTCAACTTTGTCAGTGGTGCTGAAATGGAGGAAAATCCTTCTACAAATCTTCTATAGTAATCGGCCAACCCCAGGAAACTACGGACCTCCGTAGGCGTTGTAGGCCTTGGACAATTCTTCATAGCTTCAATCTTCTGGGTATCTACTCGAATACCATTGGCTGGAATGATATGCCCCAGAAAAGTTATAGGATTTAGCCAAAACTCACATTTTGAAAACTTGGCATACAACTCTCGAGTCCGAAGAATTCCAAGAATAGTGCGTAAATGGTCTGCATGCTCTGCCTCCGATCGAGAATATACCAGAATATCATCGATGAACACAATTATGAATAGATCTAGGAAAGGCCTGAACACATTATTCATTAACTTCATGAATACCGCTGGGGCGTTAATGACATCACCCGAAACTCATAATGGCCATATCTAGTTCTGAAGGCTGTCTTTGGGATGTCCTCTTCCTTAATCCTCACTTGGTGGTTTCCCGATCTTAGACCTATTTTTAAGAACCACTTGGCACCCTGCAGTTGATCGAATAAATCATCGATCGTTGGAAGTGGATATTTATTCTTTATAGTCACCTTATTCAATTGTCTATAATTAATGCACATTCTCAAGAAACCATCTTTCTTTCTCACAAACAGCACCGGCGCTCCCTATGGCGATGAACTAGGCCTAATAAAGCTTTTTCAAGCAGATCTTTTAGTTGCGCCTTTAACTCCTTTAATTCCGCAGGGGCCATTCGATAAGGAGGAATAGATATGGGCTTAGTATCCGGCAACACGTCAATGGTAAACTCAATCTCCCGTTCTGGTGGAAGACCGGGAAGCTCATCCGGAAACACATCTGGAAATTCATTCACCACTGGGACAGATTGAAGAGTTGGCGGCTTTGCTTGTGTCTTGAACCCGGACTAAATGATAGATATAGCCCTTAGCAATCATCTTCCTCGCCTTGAGATAGGAAATAAACCTACCTCTCGGGGACGCTGTATTACCTTTCCATTCTAAAACTGGTTCTCCCGGAAACTGAAATCGAACCATCTTTGTTCTACAATCAACATTGGCGTAACAGGAGGCTATCCAATCGATACCTATAATAACGTCAAAATCTAACATTTTCAACTCATTTTAATCAGCCATAGTATGGCGGTTTCAAACTACAACCACATAATTCCTATATACCCATCTAGCTACCACTGGTTCCCCTACAGAAGTAGACACCTCAAAAGGTTTGATTGGCTCAGGTTTCACCCCGATACGATTGGCAATATAAGGAGTAATATATGACAAAGTAGAACCCGGATCAATCAATACATATACATCATGAGAGGATATTGACAATATACCTATGACAACATCAGGGGAGGACTCAAGATCCTGTCGTCCAGCTAGTGCATACATACGGTTCTGAGGGCCGCTTGAACTGGATGCTCCTCTTCTGCCTCTGGCACGGCCTACAGGAGTCTAGGAAGTCTACCCAGGAGGGCGCACAGAAGATGCAGAGCCAACTGCAGACCCCGTCGATTGAGCCACACCTCCACCTCATCTCAAAGGATAATCCCGCATCATATGACCAATCGGACCGCATGCATAACAAGCGTTTGAACCTTGGCGACATTGTCCTGAATGCAGCCTACTATATTAATTGCACCGTGGTAAAGGTAGCCTCATCTGATAGGATTCACCTCTATACCTGGAACCCGAAATCTTGGAGCTCTGACCCATCCAGAATAAATGGGACGATCAAATCTCTTGCCCACGAATCGAAGAGGTGTATTGATTGCTGATTGGCCTGAATGACTGGAATATTCTTTGCCTTTGACTCCCTCTGAACTCACTAGCAGCACCGGAAGATCCGGTCCTCTTACTATACCTTCTATCAGAATCACGCTCGCCCCTTTGCGGCTGCTGCTGTTCTTCCAGGTTCTGAGCATGGGCCTAAATACGAGCAATATCCATCCCATCCTGAAGTGAGGCCGTCAAGCATTCCTTAATCAAATGTGGCCCCAAACCACTCACGAACCGGTGTACACGGTCCCCCATATCGGCTACCATGGCTGGAGCATACCTAGCCAAGAAATTAAAGCGAATATTATACTCTCGAGCACTCATATTCCCCTGTCGGAGATTCAAGAACTTGTCGGCTCGGGCCCGTCGAACCTCCGGTGGCAAATAATGTCGGAAGAAGGCATCCGCGAACTCTTGCCATATCGGGAGAGGTGCATTTACCCCTCTTGAAGACATCCAAGTACTGTACCAATAGACGGCCATATCCCGCAATATATAAGAAGCCAATTCAACTGACTCAGTATCAGAGGCATGTATTATTCGTAGCGTCCTCAACATCTCATCTATAAAGCCCTGCGGGTCTTCATCCGGCTTTGACCCATAGAATTCTGGAGGGTTCAGGCTAATAAAATCACGGGCCCTTGCACTAACCGCTTCGTCACCATGACCCGCACCCTGCCGCTGAGCCTGAGCGGCAACTAACTGGGTCAGCAATTGAATGACCTCTCTCATCTATTGGCCTGAGGCATCTGGTGGAGGAACTGGGGGTACTGGAACTGGAGCTGAGGCCCCTTCATGCTCCTCTAAAATGGGTGGAGTATGGGAGGTCCGAGATGGAACCTCATTATGGGACTCACCCTCTTCTATCTCTGCCGGTGGCTCCCGTTCAGTCCTCCTTCCGGCCACCGTCTTGCCCTTCTGGGTCGCTGTAGCTTTCCTCTTCATAGGCATCACTGATCATAGGTCACAATTAGGAAAAAGGGGATCCTGATAACATAGCTTTATCGCACGATCTAAGATAAGAAAGAAAGGTCAATTATTTCTAAATGCCCCTTAGCCTCCTATTTATAAGTGTGTCGCGCTTCACACCCGTAAACAAGACTCTACTGGACACGGCTTGTAGACACACCGTAGGACGAACTGCTCTGATACCACTTTTGTCACGACCTAACTACAGGGCCATAACGGGCAGCCGAAGCTAACCCACCGAGCATCTCTGAGCATACATCTCATAATCATTTCTAGGTGGGCCACAAAGACAGCTCATGGGTATCATAATATGTAAGAGTATATATCATAAGATAAAGACACATCGTTATATAATCATCAATAACTATGTCCATAAACATAGGCCAACAAGGCTGCCAAAATATAATACAACAATATGAACTGATAACGATATGGGACTTCTAGCTACACACATCTGTCTACGAGCCTTTATATAGAATACAGGAATCCATGAAGACGGGGCAGGCTCCGCCATGCCTAAATATATACACAAAAGAGTAGTACCAATAAGCTGCAGCTCCGGAACAACTGGAGCGCTTTTGAAACTCCGTTGATGAAGCTCCTAAGGGTCTGGTCCGGCTACCTGTCTACCTGCAGGCATGAACACAGCGTCCACAGGAAAGGACATAAGTATGAATAATTTACTGAGTATGTAAGGCATGAATAATAACATAACAAGAGATACAGAACATAACATGAAATAAGGACAACCTGTACATCTGATTGCCTCTAAAGGCGAATATCATGCATGCTTAGCTTTCTTTTAAGAAAAACATTTTTCATACATATATAAATAATAGTGTTGCAGAACGTGCAGGCCGATCCATAAATATTTTATATTGTTGCGGAACGTGCAGCCCGATCCATATATCATATCATCATTATATACGTTGCCGCGGAATGAGCGGCCCGATCCATTTATCCATATATCCCGCGTCCGGAACGATATCATAATATGCCAACTGATCAGATGGTTATGCGTATATAACGCCTCACCCTTCTTCGCTTATCCCATATATATATATATATATATATATATATATATATATATATATATATATATAATATAAGTAGCATGCATGTGAGCCCAAATAAAAGTTACCACTTTATCGGAGTGACGTAAGGTCGGTAACCTCCGCTTTATGTTATGGAACAATCATCATCGCTATATCTCACCTTGAAGGAACAATTATCATAAGGTGAGATCAACAACAATGAATAAAATCACGAAAATCATGAAATAAACTCTATAATCTCATAATAGCATCAAAACCATAAGCTTTGGAATCTCTTGAATGGGATCATCATCATCATCATTATCATCATGGACCATATTTATATTTAGCATCATAGGAAACATTTATCCTTAGCAATAGAAGAACTTTGAGAATCATGAACTTCTAGCTTTTTGGGAATAAGGATATTATGGAAAACATGTATGGGTTCATAAGAATCATGCCTTTAGAAAGAAAGGGACTAGCCGTAACATATCTTGTCGATCCTTAACTACTTAACGCTTATCCTTTCGAACTTGCAAATCTACATTCAAGATAATTCATACCAAGGTCAAGCCATTGAAACCCTCATAAGATCAAACTAGACTAATAAATAAGCCAACGAAAATCGGACAGCATTTCCCCTATATTATCTACTTTCTCCAAATTCCAAAACAACTCCCAAACATCATTAACAACATCAACCATAACGTAATCAAGATAATACATGACAAACATATACAAATTTGTCCGAAACTTCCTTCGAAAATCAGTCCATAAGCCAACAACATCAACATATCTATCTACGACCTTGATGCCATGTTTTCCTTCACTTTAAGCCATTAAAATCCTCAAAAGAAACGACTTAATATCAAACTCAAGATGAAAAACATACCTTATAACTTAAAGAACTTCACCTCACACAATTCACCTTAAAGCTTATCCACCACAACTTCAATTAGAAGTACCAACAAGCTCCTTCCATAAACTGGTTAAGGATATTATGGCTTGATCTTCTCTTGATTTGATTTGGAATGGTTTGGAGTGTTGGAGAGAGCTCCTAGGGTCTAGAAGGTTCTATTTTGGTGAAAATATGAGCCCCAAAGTGGTGGTCCTTCTTTGATTCGTCGAGATTCGTTGTTAATCTTACAAACCCGAGCCTAATTTGATGTAGAAACTCCTAAATTTTGTTATGTTTTGGTGTAATGATACTGGATGAATGTTGTGGGAGGTTCTAGAAAGGTGTGGAGATGAGAAATGGTGAAAAATTAGTTGATTTAGGTGACTTAAGGGGGTATATATAGTGGTCCCAATCGGGTTTGGGCTGATGGGCCGAAATGGGTTGGCTTTTAAATGATTTCTAGAATTTCCGCGTAGGTTCGCGGGCTCCTGGCAGTCCGTTTTAAAATGCCCATAACTCCCTACTCTGATGTCGTATTGATGCACGGTTTGTTGCGTTGGAAACTACACTCGACGAGCTTCATTTTAGGCTCTTGAAACACCTCAAAACTTCTAATATACCAGGTGATATACCTCTCTGAAGTTGACCCAAAATTTATATCCAAAATTCTGCCAAATTTTGGACAAACTTATTTTCTTCGATTTGCTTGATCCGGAACCTTTAGACACTTGCTTAACACTTGTTAAGAGTATTCCTTAACCTTATAAGGGTTCCATGACCTCTCCAAGCTTACGTTAGTTTACTTACAACGCAAACGACGCGAAAATTTTCGAGGTGTAACAGTCTACTTCACAATTCAATTCACACAGGGTACAGTAAAAAGCACATTACTGATATTGGGGAATCACCTTGCTATGACTCAAGCAATCAAGAAATAGCAACACAAAATCTAATAGGAAAAGCCTACGGAGCTTCAGCCGGTGACTGGCAACTGTCTATTTGTCAATGAAATCAGATAAAGGCCTAGAGCTTCACACAAATCTATTGCTTTTAGCATTGACGTTCGAGTGAAAGAGAAGATCAGAACCAGACAATATGTGACAAATGATTTCTTGCTTAGGAGTTACCTGAGGTCCAGAGATGAAACTGTAATTATTTATTTGTTTGTAAGGTAAAGGAGAAAGACACTTGTAACTGAAAAAATTGAAAAACCACAGCAATATTGTCATTTTCACAGAAGTAACTGGAAGCTACTCCACTACTTTTGATGACAAATGTGCACATTTCCAAGTTTTCAGAACTGCGATGCATATTATATTGTAATATATGATGGAAAAACGTGATATTGTTGTCTAAAATGATAAACACACACACATATATAAGAATGTCAATGAACACTGCCTTGCACTTGTGGAAGCAACTAGTTCCTTCATTTTCCTATTTTAAGGTGAATTTTCAAAATCTATATATGATGGAGAAACGTGATATTGTTGTCTAAAATGATAAACACACACACACACTTATATAAGAATGTCAATGAACACTGCCTTGCACTTGTGGAAGCAACCAGTTCCTTCATTTTCCTATTTTAAGGTGAATTTTTGAAATCTATCTCGCAAAATTTCCTAAAAATAAGTACCAATTTTGTTCTATTTTCTCCTGAACAATGAAAAATAAGACAAACGCATTCTCCAACTGAGTCTCTTCCTCCCTCGGAAATACGCGATATTCTCTTTCTGAGAGGGTACATCAAGTACACAAAAGCTGAATGTCCATCAAAACTAAGAAATCTTCTTCCAATTAGATCCTACCAATTTTCAAAATTTTACATCGAGCATTTTCTTAGAAAAATCACATTGACATAAAATTATAGATCTCAGCTGTTACATCTCAGAAACTTCGAGTCGTGTGAATCATGAGAAGACTAGCGCGAACCTAAAGTGAACATGAGATCCTTATGAGATTAAGGAGAGTATTTGATAACTTTAATCGAGTACCTTAAGGATTTGAAGTCATAGAAATATATGGAGCTAAGTTTGTTGAAGGAAGTGAAATGTGAGTCACGCTCGGAAAGGTTTTCGTTATAATCGAGCTAGTATTTATTTAGTAATGTCTTGAGGGGATGCTATCGGGATTATTGTATGGTTAATGAAGTGTTATGCAAGTTCCAAGAAGTTTCCGTAAGGATTGGGAGTCAAACGAATCGAAAGGAGCAACTTTTCGGAAGAGGGCACTTTGACGGACCGGATAATATTTGACGGCCCGTCAAATGGTGGAGCACCACCGTATAATAGTCACAGTGAGCTATATTGGGGTGGCCATTTTTACGGTGCACTTTGAGGATCGTAGGAATTTTGACGGTCCGTCAAAGTGGTCGCAGGATTTCCGTCGGGTTTTTAAGTGACGCTTTATATATTTCATTTTTCCTCATTTGAGTTCATTACCTCCCCAAAATCAAATACAAGAGCTCTCTAGAACTCTCCAAAATCCTCTCTTCAACTCCATAAACTAATCCAAGCCAAAATCTAAGAGAGATTAAAGATCAAGAGGCAAGAATCAAGATATCCGTGTGTTAGAAGTCTTGCTAGGGTTAGTAGACTTCAAGAATTCTTTGGGTATTGAAGCTAGGGTTTTCATATAAGTTGATAGCTTGATCCAAAGCTCATTCTTATGAGATAAAAGGTTAGTTTTCATGCTTATTACATGTTATCAAGAATGTTTAGTCGTTGAACAACTTGGGTAGAAGGAGAAAGTAGAAGATGAGTTCTAAATGTAGTTTTTATGATGTTTTTGAGTAGTAAGCTAACTTGAGTTATGGTTCTTAGTATGATATGGATATAATCTTGTTATAGAAGGTAATAATGATGATGAGAAAGCGTTCTATGAAAAACGTGCAAAGGGTTAGTGTGAAGTTGTTAGTGTAAGTTGAATGTGAGAATGAATATGGAAGACTTAATGGAATGTGACTACGTGATTATGATATTGTAGATGTTATTATGGTTATTTGGGAGTTGTTTTGTAATATGGTGGAAGTCGATGAAATAGGGAAGTGCTGCCCAATTTTCGTTAACTCATGAATTGTTTTAGTTTGGATTTAAGAGTATCTTTAAGGCTTAACCAAGGTATGAATCCTCTTTACTGTAGATTTTCCGAGCTTCGACGGTGAACGTTAAGTAGTTAAGAAGACAACGAGGTATGTAAGGCTAACCCTTCTTTCTTAAGGCATGATCCCATTGATGTATATCTTCATGTGAAATCCATAGTATCTTCCATGACGATTTCATTCCTAGAGTCACTAAAGCTCATAATCTTGATATTCTCACGATACCATTAGTCCCATCCTATGATAGTTGATTCTCTAGGGAAGGATATAATGAAAATGATGATGACGATGATAACGTTGAGAACGTGTATGTGCTCCTATGTATATATATTTATATATTAAAGTATGACTACTAAGAACACCGAGCTTATATGGCCGGGTATGATATCTATCGCGCGCACACCACTGCAGTTGGGTACGGATAACACTGAGCCTTGGTAGGGCCAGGTACGTATAACACCGAACCTTATCATGGACGGGTATGTAAGACACCGAACCTCTATGGTCGGGTATGATACTACTGCAAGTATAAATGTATGAAATGGAAGGTTCCCATTAGAAAGGGAGTAAGTAAATACGATGAGCGACGCTAGAGGTATAAATGGCTTAATTATCTCATGACTTTTCTATCTTATGCTATTTCTTACGTTTCTATTATGATGATTGATCATGCTTTACATACTCAGTACATTATTCGTACTGACGTCCTTTTGTTTGTGGACGCTGTGTCATGCCCGCAGGTGGACAGGGAGATAGACTTGACCCATAGACTGCTTGTTCAGAGACTGCATAGAGGAGCTCCATTTGATTCGGAGCTGCAGCTTTTGGGTATTATTCTTTTGTGTATATATGGGCATGGCGGGGTCCTGTCCCGTCCTTATGATGAAGTTTCATACTCTTCTTAGAGGCGCGTAGACAGTCATGTATAGTAGATGTCTTTTGCCTTGTCGGCTCATGTTTTGGTATATTATTTTGTTAGTCTCGTCGGCTTATATATATGTGTATGGGCATAGTTGTTGACGTTGATATATAAAAGTGTTTTAGCCGTTGGAAATGGTATTATTGAGGCATAGAATTGTTAATAGGCCATGCGGCTCACCTAGGTATGAATGTGAATGTACGATGAGAGGTGCCCGGTGGGTTAGCTCCGGGTGCCCGCCATGGCTCTCCGGTTGAGTCGTGACACCAGCATTAATTGTTTGGTTATACGAATGCTAAGCCTTCACACCCTCGTCATGGCCATCCATTTTCAAACAGAAGAGCATAGGCAATATTTCAGGTGCAATTTTCAGTAATCAAATACACCACAACATACTGATTTAGACTTTCCAAAATAGTGAAAAGAAAATCTACTTCACAACGGGTTTTTAATTTAGCAAAATATAGCAGAATTTATAGATAAATATTTGCAGTGCTTCTCACAAGCGTGCACCTCTATATCTAAATCAAAACATGCACGAGTAAATCAGAAAAGATGTTCACATGAATATATAATATTCAATGAGAAACAACCAAAAGAACAAATGTGATCTGCATTCAAAGAAAGTGCAGTAACTAAAGAAAAATTGCAGAAAAAACTCACCAATGCAAAGAGACACAGCCGACCTTAGGTTCAAAGCAACTAAAGCTCAGCTTGAGCTTTAGTTGGTGTGTAAGAGGGTGCATTTTTTTTGCCAACAATAGGTTAATTAATTTTAATTTTAATTTTTGGAAAATTATGAGTACTTTTAAGTAGAAAAGCATATTTTTTAAAATGAATATCAAAAATAAATTTTCACTTTTACTTGTCCACTTTCGCTTATTTAGATAAAAATAATTTATTTTCCTGATATAACCTTATCACTAATTAGTCATTGCAAATCATTTTTCAAGTCCATTAATAGCCTGTTTGACCAAGCTTCTAAAATTTGCTTATTTTGAAAAGTACTTTTTTAGAAGTGCTTTTCAAAAAAGTACTTTTGGTGAGAAGCAGTTTGTGTTTGGCCCAATTAATCTAAAAAGCACTTTTGTACAATAATTTGTGTTTGACCAAGATTTTCAAAATGTACTTTTAAACGTCAAATTACGAATAAGGACATTAATAGATTTACTCAAGGGCTGACGCACGTATTCTCTAGGGACACCCCTTCGCCGGAAAAATTTACTAAATATGCATATTTAATTAGTATGAAAAAAATTAAAATATCCGTACAAATAATATAAGCTGACACAGCTTAACAAAGATAACATCTAGTTCGCCTGGTCCGGTGCGTGGTTAAGTGAACCGTGGTCAGGGGTTTGAAACCTTGTGGATTGCATATATTTTGACCTTTTGTTTTAAAATTTTTGAGTTCTTTGGGGGCTTTCACAATGAAAAGCTTCTAAGTACTTATATTACTAATTTGTACATATTAATTTGGATTTGGAAATCTAACTTTTCACTAGTATTCTAATAAATTATGAGAAATAATTACATGACAAGGGTTTAAAATTGAAAAAAAAATCTCTCTTAATTTTAGCAAATGAACAAATAAATGGAAAAACATCTTTAAAATATCAGACAAGTAAAAGCAAACGGAGGGAGTACTTGTGTTACACCTCGAAAAATTTCCCGTTGATGCACAGTGAATGGGCTAACGAAGAGCACGAAGTGTATGGTATTTCAATAAGTAAATAATGACATTTGATGACCCTAAGTAAGATTTCAAAGACATTCAATGTTAGACGAGAAAGTTGCCAAGAGAAGGCAAGGCATACGATAAGTATCGGACGAGAATTATGAGTAACAAGTTGATGACGACTTAATGATGTTTTGGAGAAGAGTTATAACGCCCCTTAGATTGTTAATGAGGTGATAAACAAGTGTTAAGAAGGTTCCATAAAGATTGGAGATCAAACAAAGTAACGAGAACAAGTTCAGTGGACTGATAGGTTATACGGCTCATTATACGGACCGTATAATGTTATACGGACGGTATAATGGACCGCAGAACCATCACAGTGAAGATCCTTTACTGGTGGGATTATACGGTTAGTTATACGGATCGTATAAATTTATACGGACCGTATAATGGACCGTATAATGGTCACAGAGGCGAGAGTTCGAAGGTCCCATTTCACGGTCACCTATACGGACCGTATAAGTTTATACGGACCATATAAGTGTCCGTATAATGTCCCGACAGATCAGATTGCTGAGTTATTAAAAAGGGGACCAAGTTCATTATTTCATTTCCACATTTCACTTCTTCTCTCTAGAACTCTCTAGAACATTTCTCCCACACAAATTCAAGAGATATTAGTGATCATCTACATCAAACTAAGTGAATCAAGTGTAAGAAACCATTAAAGTTCATCCAAAACAAGAAATCCAAGTGAAGGTGAAACTAGGGTTTTTCTCAAGAGAAGTGTTTGCACCCAAGGTTTATTCCTACACCATCTAAGGTAAGTTTTATGGTATTTCCATGTTGTTTAAGATATTTGAGAGTTGAAACACTTGGATTATATAAGGAAATAGGAAATAGGTCATGAATGTGGGAATAGTGTCACTTTTGAGTAAATGTTTGGATTGAGTTATGATTCTTGATACATTATGGTTATGATCATGTTATATATGATATTGAGAGCATGGAATAGACCTTGTATATGAATGAACGAAATTGTGTGATATGACCATGAATATGGATGAATTGAAGTGAATTGAGAAGTAAGGATAATGTAGTTGAATAAAGGCTATTGTGATGATATTGTAAATATTATTATTGATGTTTGGGAGTTGATATATGATATGGAGGAAGTCGTATAAATAAAGGAGATGCTGTCCAAATTTCCCTAGCTTTAGTCATGAATGCTAAGCTATAAATTCTC
The DNA here is from genome assembly GCF_029784015.1 of Lycium ferocissimum. Lineage (NCBI taxonomy): Eukaryota > Viridiplantae > Streptophyta > Magnoliopsida > Solanales > Solanaceae > Lycium > Lycium ferocissimum. The sequence goes on from NW_026725738.1 coordinate 46,586, forward strand.
TAATGTTGGTATGCACTCTAATGAAGGTAGAAGCGTGAGCATTGAAGAAGAACATACAAGTGATAGAATAGTTGAACGGAAAGGTATTTAAGGCTAACCCTTCTTTCATAAGGCATGGTTCTCTGGCCAAATATCTATCCTTCTATGAGCCTACGATATTCTCCAATGATCCTATCTCTAAAAGCTACTAAGCTTACGATTCTCGATATGATACGATTGTACTAAGTTTCTTATACGACGAGTAATCATCTAAGGATAGATTTTATGAACGACGATAGTAATGATGCTAAAGATACTTATGAGCTTATATGTATATGTGCCCATGTGTGGCTACTATGAAATCCCGAGCTTATGTGGCCGGGTAGAATGTATATATATATATATATATATATAATGCGCGCGCGCCCCGGGGTGGGTACGGATAACCCCGAGCCTTGGTAGGGCCGGGTATGTATGACCCAGCTGGGTAGGGCCTGTATGTGAAACACCGAACCTTCGTGGTCGGGTATGCTATATAAATGCTATGTATATGACATCAATATGAGTACGAATATGCTAAGTATATGTAAATGCCAAGTAAAGGCTATGTATATGCAATGTATATGATATGAACATGAGTATGAATGAAAATATGAATACGAATACGAGAATTGCTACGAAAGGTAAATGAGTACGAATACATATACGGATACGGATATGGATGTATGTACACGGATACGCAAATAGAAATGGAATGTCCCTATGAAAGGCAAGTAAGTGCTATGACGATGATGCTATTATCTCCCATCTCATGCTATTTCATATGTCATCTATTATGCTTTCATATTGATGTTGACCATGCTTTACATACTCAGTACATTCTTCGTACTGACGTTCTTTTGTTTGCGGACGCTACGTCATGCCCGCAAGTGGCCAGGGAGACAGACTTGATCCATAGCTATATTTCTCAGGGACACACGCGCAGCTCCTTCATTCGAGACTCTGACTTTTGGTATAGATTCTTTTGTGTACATATTCATGGGCACGGCGGGGTCCTGTCCCGCCTATATGATATGACGTATTCTTCTTAGAGGCTCGTAGACATGTGTAGATGGTTAGGTATGTTTGGCCTTGTCGGCCTATATTTTGGGATGTTGTTTTGTCAAGCCTCGTCGGCTCATGTACATTTATTTGGGCATAGTTGCAAATGATGATATAAATAAATTGTCGCTTGATAGGGAATTCGCATGGTAATGAATGAAAAGTATGATTTAGCTATGTGGCTCACCTAGATGTAATGTGAAAGTATGTTAAGGGGTGCTCGGGTGGGTTAGTACCGGGTGCCCGTCGCGGCCCTCCGGTTGGGTCGTGACAACTTGAGTATGCTTTATTCATATTATTTCAATTGTGTTTTCTATTTTCTTAATATGATGTTCTTACAGTGATTTGTTCATTCCATTTCTTTAAATGCCGACACCGCTTATCAGAAATCCTGCGTACGCCATTGGATTTACTTAATAATAATAGTACTATTAAGTTGATAAATACATTAAATATTTATTATGAAAGAATATGATTAAACTTGGTAATATGATGGCTCAGGCTTTTCTCAACGCTAAATTTCAATCTGTAACATTTAATTCAAACAAGACTTTATCATATGATGTAGCTAGTAGTCTATCGACTTTCTTTCTTTTTTTTTTTTTTTTTTTTTTTTTTTGGTTGTTGTTTAGATTATTACTTGTGGTACTAAATTATTAGAAATCAAAATCTTCGGTTGTGTTTCTATTCCACCTCCTTTAGCTACAATCAGCGTCATGCTCAAATTACCAAGTCTGCAGCAATCTACAATCCAATTCTGAATGTATGGTCGATAATACAAATAAATTTGAATAACAATAATAACGCGAGCGGAACAAATTGCTAAAGATTACTAGTATGTCATTATCATGTAAACAAATTGCTCAGTACATTGTTGCCAAGAAATCATACCTTGTGAAAAATAAGGTCGATCACATTGAAGGCTTGCTTGAGGGGGTTATTGCCGTAGAAGAAGTGTTTAAGGAATAGGCTGTAGAACACGTATTTATTACTAGGTTAAAGTAAATAGGGTTATTATGGTATATAACTTATTTTACTAAGGGTATTAGTGTCAAGAAGAAATTAAAAACTGCTTCTGCTCTGCTTTTGGGAAAAAACTATTTTTTTTAGCTTCTGAAAAACTGTTTTTGCTACTCCCCAAAAGTACTTATTTTTCTCCAAAAGCTTGGCCAAAAACCTCACCTTTTTTAAATAAGCACTTATTGAAAAAAATAAGTACTTTTGGGGAGAAATAAGCTTGGCCAAACAGGCTATAAGACTATATACCAATTAATATAAGCATCTTGATAAAATATGCATTTTATTTATTATTTATTTGTGTAAAATTTATAGTGGACAAGTAAAAGTGAATGGATGAAATACATTTTTATACTATGCTCTTTCTTGACTTGTCCATAATGTCGATCTCTTATATAACATTTATACACTCCTATATTCTCTTTCTAGCTTTTATGAATTCCAATCTAATAATCTATTATTATTCTCTGGAAAATCATAGGTTAAGACTACTTTTGACAAAATATATTGCACTCTTTTATAGTTTTTTCTTTTGTTTCAAAGAGTAGTTATTGAGGGGCCAAAAGATATTTTGGAATCAAATTATTAATTTTTTTTAATCAGATTGTCTTAATCTAAATTTTCAAGTGCTATTTTATCTAATATTTGTTGTTTCTATTAGTTTTACATCATAGTATAGATTATCTTCTTAATAACTTGTTAGAATTTAAATATGTCAACTTGAAAATATGAATCCGACTATATAGTTTAAGGCCTCTCATCGAATATTGACTTTAGGCCACAAATGCTGTTGAGCCGCCCTGCAAAGAGATTACACTTGGAAGATGAACACCAAGGAAGAAAGATAAACACCAGATGAAGAAGATGATTAAATTTGAGATTCAGGTAAAAAAACATACAGGGATGGAATGGAGAGAGAAGGACCGACACAGAATAAAAAGAGGACGAAGAGAAGAGATAACTGAAGGAAGAGAATGTGTGTGCAGCAATATATCTGTATTATGCCAAGCTACTTGTCCCATACATTTAAACACGTGTCAACAAAAAGTAGCAGGGGAAATATAAGTGGAAGCCAAATGTAGCCAAAAAATACAGAAGTTAAACAGACATGTCACAGTAATAGTGGAAAATAAAATGCATGTTGATAGTGTTCGTCAAATTACCGTACAAATTTGAATTGCTTTTTTTTGTACAATAAATTAATACTGTGTTCATCAGCTGTTCGTCCTCCAACTCCCATTTCTATAATAAAAATAAAAAAATAAAACTAAACGGTGTATGCCCGTGCTATGCACGAGCCCAATACTTTAGATTATAGTGTATCTATGTGTATGTAGTTGCGTTTGAATAGTGATAATATATATATATATATATTATATTGCTAATAAATATACATAAGTTTGCACTGTTTATATATATATATATACTATGTTCAAAACACAATTAATATAACATTATAGTTTGTGCTCCGTATGCAAAAATTTATTAATACTTTTTAAAAGAGAAGACTTGTTTAAAAGGAAACTATTTTCCTCTCTTTGAGATAAAACGATAGCAATATTTAAGCATCCGTTGATACTTTGAATTTTAATTCGATTAATTTAAAAGTGTAAAATATTCTATTGTTAATGTATGTAGATTGGACGTAAATACTACTTATTATTTTTTATCAAATTTTGATTTGGATAATTCTAATTCAAATTATTAAATTAATTTTATATGTTTAAAACGAAACAAAGTAGAAATTTGATTTTCTATTTCAACGAAGAACTACTATTTTTTAATTTTTGGTAAATATTCTTGGTTTAACTCATTTTACTTGTCATGTTGTCTTTTGCACGATTTTTTAAGGAAACGTCAACTAGAATTATATTTTATTGTCACGACCCGACTAGGGCCATGACGGGTACTCGGGGCTAACAACCGAGCACCACTCATTCTATTACTCATCCTGCCTTCATTCATATTTCTTATCATTCATAATCATAGAAAAACTATTTTTATTTAAAACATATTTACCTTTATATACATAAGCCCTTTCGGCTATCAAAATAATATATACATATGATGAGAAGCGCGCGAGACCATTCTACCCACACATACGCATCTACGAGCCTCACTCGAATACTAGACATAGGGACGGGACAGGACCCCATCGTGCCTAAAATACATATACACAAAACAATAAGCAATGACACCTCCGGAATAATAGAGTGCTCTCAAGGCCTGCTAACAGCTCTTACGAGCCTGGATCTCCTCCCTTTTTACCTGTGAGCATGAACATAGCGTCCAAAGAAAACGGACGTCAGTACGAATATTGTACTGAGTATGTAAAGCGTGGATAATAACATAATAAGAGCATGAGGAATAGTATAAGGTAAAAAGAACCGTTCATTTCTCATAATACCTTTTTAAACGTTCGACATACGTACTTACCCCTTTATTCTCTAGAGATACATTTGTACATCCACACCCTTTACATATACAATAACTTACAAAGCAGCACAGCCACGTACCCGGCCATATAGGCTCGGTATCATCCGTACTCGGCCCTCCCGGGACTCGATGATATCCGTACTCGGCCCTCCCGGGCTCGATGCTATTCGTACTCGGCCCTCCCGGGCTCGATGATATTCGTATTCAGCCCTCCCGGGCTCGATGCTATTCGTACTCGGCCCTCTCGGGCTCGATGTTATTCATACATACATGCATATACATAAAAATACATAAATGAAATCAACATCATCCTTAACATTACCATACATCGCATAGGCATATCATAACCTTAACACAAACTTATCATAACCTTATCATCATCTTGCATTTATCATACACATACATTAGAACTTGGAGGCAACTATGGATATGTCGGGGTAACATGAGGTCGTGGACCCCCGATTACATTATGGAGTAATCATAATCATCATATCTCACCTTGAAGGGATTAACGTTTTAACGTGAGTGTACCCAAGAAAAAGCATCAATGGAACCATACTTAGAATCATTAACTTCATGGGCATCACATCTCACTTTAGGATTCTTTAGACTTAACTCATCATCATCAATTATCATGCTCGTGTCTTACCTCTTTTCTTTATCTTATACATATGTAGCTCCTTATAGTCATAGACTCATCGTCACCATTATCGTGCTCATAATATATTTCTTATCTTTATCTCATATGGCTATTCGTGAACATAGACTCTTAGTTTCCGGAATGTAGGAAAATTCATGGAGAAGGAGGGAAAATCATGCCTAAAAAGGAAGGGACTAACATCATAAGGTGGGTCTAGCAACAATGAATAATATCAAGGAATCGTATGAAGGTCATTAGCTTTGTAGAAATATCATATCATGAGCTTTAAAGTCTCTAAACTTCGGCCCATCGTCATATTCATAACATATCTCTTAACTTTATCTCATGAGAGCTCTTTATAACGTAGACTCATCATTTCCGGTATATACATATATGTAGAGAAGTCATAGAAAGATAGGAAGATTCTTACCATAGAGTCATGCCTTAGAAAGAAAGGACTAGCCTTACATACCTTTTTCGTTTAACAATTCTATCGCTTGATTGCTCTTCTTCGACGCTCACGTTTCTACCTTTAAGAGAATTCACATCAACATTAGCTAATCGAGTATAAGAACGTGCTTACTAAAGCTAGAGAAAATTGGACAGCATTTCCTTTGTTTATACAACTTTCCTCCATATTCCATATCAACTCCCAATCATCCATGACAATAATCACAATATCATAAGCAACGATCATCATTCATTTACATTATCCACATTTCACAAATTCACTCCAATTCTCCATAATCATGATCATAGTTCACTATCGCGTTCTTTCACATATAATAATTATCCCATGTTCTAAATGTCATTCATAACCTACTTACAATCACAACATATCCATATTCATGATTCAATCCAAACTACTACTCAACAATGACACTATTCCCACATTTATGACCCATTTTCTATACTCTTCTACAATCCAAGTGTTTCAACTTCTCAATACCTTAAACAACATGAAAATACCATAAAACTTACCTTAGATAATGTAGGAATAAGCCTTGAGTGGAAATACTCTTGTTGCACCAAAACCCTACTTCACTTCCAGTGGGATTTCTTGACTTGGATGAACTTTAATGGGTTTCACACTCTTGATTTTGTTGGTTTGATGAAGTTGATCATCAATTTCCTTTGGATTCTTGTGGATGAAGAGTGGAGAAAATTCTAGAGAATTCTTGAGTTGTGGAGTGAAAAATGAAATGAAAATAAATGAACTTGGGTCCCTTATATCAACATTTAAATCTTTCCCGACACATTTATACGGACACACATACGGTCCGTACAATTTATACGGTCCGTATGTGTGACCGTATAATGGTTCCAGTAGAGGCCCTTATTCTGGGCAGAACATACGGTTGGACATACGGTCCGTATGTTTTATACGGCCAGTATGTTTGGCCGTATAATGCCCTTGACTTTCCGAAGTTCGTTCTCGTCGACTCGTTTGATCTCCAATCTTTATGGAACCTTCTTAACACTGGTTTAACACCTCAATACCAATCTAAGGGTCATTATAACTCTTCTCCAAAGCATCATTAATGTTACACTTCGAAAAAATTTCCGTTAATGTATAGTGAATAGACTAACGAAGAGTACGAAGTATATGGTATTTCGATAAGTAAAGAATGATATTTGATGACCTTAAGTGAGATTTCAAAGGCATTTGATGTTAGACGAGAAAGTTTGCCAAGAGAAGGCAAGGTATACGATGAGTATCGGAAAAGATTTACGAGTAACAAATTTAATGATGCTTTGGAGAAGAGTTATAACGTCCCTTAGATTGTTAATGAGGTGGTAAACAAGTGTCAAGAAGGTTCCATAAGGATTGGAGATCAAACGAGTCGACGAGAACGAGATTGGATTGACTGGGCATTATACGGCCAAACATACTGGCCGTATAAAACATACGGACCGTATGTTCAGCCGTACATTCATCCCAGAATGTCACCCCTCTCTGGATGAAAGCTACGGCTAGACATACGGTCAGTATAAATTATACGGACCGTATGTTGGTCCGTAGAATCTGGTCGGGACAGATTGGTGTATTTAACCAAGTTTCATTTTATTTCATTTCCCTTTCATACCACTTCTCTCTATAACATCTCTCTACATTTCTCCCACAAGATTTCAAGAGAAATTAGTGTTCAACTTCATCAAACCAAGTAAATCAAGTATAAGAAACCCATTAAAGTTCATCCAAGACAAGAATCCAAATGAAGGTAAAACTAGGGTTTTGCTCAAGTGAAGTGTTTGCACCCAAGGTTCATTCCTACACCATCTAAGGTAAGTTTTATGACGTTTTCATGTTGTTTAAGGTATTTGAAAGTGGAAACACTTGGATTGCAAAAGGGTATAGCAAATGGGTCATGAATGTGGGGATAGTGTCACTTTTGAGTAAATGTTTGGATTAAGTCATGATTCTTGATGCAATATGATTATAATCATGTTATAAATGATGTTGAGAACATGGGATAGATGTCGTATATGAATGAACGTAATCGTGTGTTATGACCGTGAATGTGAATGATTGGAAGTAAATTGAGAAGTAAGGATAATGTAGGTAGATAAAGGCTATTGTTATGATGTTGAGAATGTTATTATTGATTTTTGGGGAGTTGATATATGATATGGAGGAAGTCGTATAAATAAAGGAGATGCTTTCCAATTTTCTCTATCTTTAGTCATGTACGCTAAGACATCGATTTCCTAATGATAGTATAACTTTAATGAAGGTAGAAACGTGAGCATTGAAGAAGCACGTGCAAGTGATAGAATAGTTGAACGGAAAGGTATGTAAGGCTAACCCTTCTTTCATAAGGCATGGTTCTTTAGCCAAATATCTATCCTTCTATGAGCCTATGATATTCTCCAATGATCCTATTGTAACGACTAATCTTTCGTTCCTGAAAATAATAATCAAGACAAGAAAAATAGCGACAAAGAGTAATATTTGATTTCAAGAATTTGTGCGGGGGCTACAATCTTTATGAAATCTTAAATAAAAAGATGTAATCCTCTGATTCTTCTCCTCACGATACGGCCGTCAATCAAGGGCTTTGCTTGTTCTTGAATGGACAGATCACTTGTTGTTGATACTTCACTACGAATGCGGAGCCGAGCTTTAATCACAAACGTAGAGGTATGGAA
>NW_026725739.1:0-53174 GCF_029784015.1 Lycium ferocissimum
TTTATAACATACAAAACATAATCAAATCTTACCTTTCCTCTTCAATTCCACAATAGGCTAGGGTTTGAAATAATGAAAACTAGCGGGTTGATCGCTCCAACGACACTTCCACGCTACTTAGGGACCTCAAAATAGTGGGTTAGCATCAACAAAATATTTTTGGGATGACTTGAATGGAAGTTGGTTTTTCACCCTTCTTGCGAGAGCCTCTTTTTTGTGGTGTTCAACTTATTTTTTTTCTAAGTGTTTGAAATGAGCTTAGATGACTTAGAAGTCATCTTTGTATACTAGCAAGACTTGTACATGTGTCCCTTGGCCCACAAGTGTTGGACCAATTAAAATTGTCCACAAATTGTGTTGGGCTCACTCACTACACGGCTAGAACAAGAAAAAAAAATGCATGATTTCCAATCTTTCATTAATTCCAATTTTGGTCCCAAATTTTCCTAATTGTTCCATACCAACAAATTCATGCACAACTTATGACTCAGAATAAAATCGAAGGTCAAAAGTCTCGACTTTGCATCCCGGAATGGTTTGGACCCTAACTTATCATAATTAATCCGGATTGTCCCAATGTACCAAATACGGGTTCTAACAAGATAGCCTTGCCGGCTTGTATAGGTCTGTTTGGATACTGTTGGCTTTGTACGATCATAGCAGCCTTGTCGGCTGGCTCAGTTGTATATATATATATATATATATATATATATATATATTTTGGGTGTGCGTATACCACTTCGGATGAGACAGTCAGTATTTATATATATCCAGATAGCGATTGTTGGTATTGCAGGTGCGAGTAGGCATTATCGGTTAAGTTGAGGTTTACTTCCCCAGAGTTTCAGATTTAGAGTGGTTCGCTAGGGCTTGGTTGGCATCGAGTGTCGGTCACGCCACTCCAGATTTGGGGCGTGACACTAGTATTAGAATTAGAATAAGAAAATATAGACATAGATAATTTTTGGGTAAAGAACGTGCGTGCCCCCTCAAACAAAATAATTACCATACCCCCATTACTTTCGTAACCCCAGAAAAATTAAAACTATTTACCCAAGATGCCCCGAAATTATGATACCAACATGGTATATAACTATACTGAGATGGTATCATCGAAGACTGCTTCCGTCCTCAGTGGCGGAGCCACATGTAGTTGAGGGGTGTCATCAACACCCCTTCGTCAGAAAATTACACTGTGTAGCTAGGTATTTTTATTTTTTTATTTTTATGTATATATATTACATATTGACACTCCTTGGCTTCTTCGTGAATTTACTTCTTTATATTTTGACACCCCTTAGTGAAAATTCTGGCTCCGCTACTGTCTATCCTTCTCTTAGTCCTTCATGATACCATCATGGTATATAAATATACTGAGATGGTATTATGGATGATCATATTTATTTATTTAAAAAGACACACTTTTCTTGGAAAAAAACCTCTATAATACCATCGTCTTATATACATATCTTTTGTGATGGGATCATGGAGGACTGCTTCAGTCATTCAATGAGACACTCCTCAGGACCATGGTACCATCGTTGTATATAAATATACTAAGATGGTATCATGGAGGACTGCTTCAGTCCTTTTCTTAGTCCTCCACGATACCATCATGATATATAAATATACTGCGATGATATCATGGAGGAAGAGGTTTGGGCGAGGGGGCACGTTGGGTAATTATTTTGGGATGAACTGGGCAGAAGTGAAAATAGTTTGAGAGGCATGGGCGAGTAATTAGTTTGGTTTGGGTGGGCAATTAGTGATGTTTTCCCTAATTATTTTGGAGGTGTTGGCGGGAGAGGGGTAGCATTGAATTTTTTTTATTATTCTCAAAAGAGTTTTTGGATTTTGTTTAATTTCTTCCAGCATGTTTCTTCAAGTTTCATCTTTTGTTAAATTTTATGCTGATTTATTTAGCCTTGAAATTTACTCATAATGTAAAAAAAAAAAGATTTTGTTGTTTTTGCTTAATTTATTGCATGGTTATTTAGTACTTTGGGCTTTTGATGTTTCAATTTCTTTTTACCCCTCCCAGGAGCTCCCGCATTTTACTCTCTTAGTGACTCAAACCAACTGGTTGGAGGTGGAGGGCGCTTACTATCTCAGCAATCCTCTTGTCAAGTTTCAAATTTTTTTAATGAATTTTCTGTTATTTAATTTGTTTAGCCTGAATTTTTGCTTCTTATCTAAAAGGGATTAGTAGTTATTCGTTATGTTGTATGTTGTGTTGTCTTGAGCATTTTTCTAAATTTTATGTTATATATCACACATGCGTTTTTTTTTTTTTTTTTTTTTTTTGTGATTTTAAAGAATTTGCACGGATTGACATGGTTCGAAACTTGTAGATATTAAAAAAAAGGCTTATTTCATAAATTAAACGGAAAAGGACTAAAAATGTCTATGGAATATCTCAAAAGGTTTAAGTATACCCTCTATCCATCTATATTGCTAAAATTACCGCTCCACTTACCTTTTTGGTTCATTTTTGTCCATAAAACTAACATGCCTCTTATTTATTTATATTTTAATTATTTTTTAACTTTTTTTCTTTTTCTTTTATTTTAATAGTGACACGAGGCTCATATATATCTTATGCTCACGTATAATTTTTTTTTTTAATTATTAGTTATTACATGTCATATTCAGACAAAATTAAAACTTTTTTCCATTAATTAATTCCGTCCCTACTCAACATACTCAACTTTGTCATAAAACATACAAATTCTTTTATTTATTCATAATTAATTATTTTATTTATTCACCACAAAAATAGCAAAAATTATTTTATTTTATTTGTTCATTTTTTGTTGTTTTTTTTATAACAAATTAATCTTATGAACCAATCAACAACCTTAATTTTATTTTTTGTTGCTTTTTGTTCATAACAAATTAATCTTATGAACCATACAAATTATTTATTTGTTCATCCCAAAAATAATAAAAAATAAAATTAATTTGGTATAAAAAAAACAACAAAAAATAAAATTAAGGTTGTTGATTGGTTCATAAGCTTATAAGCTGCTTCTTTTAATCTAAGTCAAACGGGTTCAATTATTTTTTTGGGCTTATTTTAAGCACAAAATGGCTTATGTTCTTACTAACCAATCGTTCAAAAAATTTGAAAACGACTTTTAAAAACGTTTTCAACAACTTATAAGCTAAGCCAAACGGGCTCTTAATAGGTGGAAGTGGAAGGAGGACATTTTTAAAACCACTAGCAAAATATGCCCGTGCGATGCACCGGGCCCAACATGATTAATTTGGTTACTCAATTTAGTTAGTTTTTATGGTTTGTATATTTTGCAAAGGATACTGCGATTTTCCGTAGTGAGTCTCCATATTTTTTTTTCTTTTCCTCTTATTTGTTGTTTCTGTGTTCGCCCCCCTTGGACACTTATATATATTAAATATTTTTAGTATTGTGGCCAAGTAATATGGGACGGAGGGAGTACTTCATTTATTAATTCTTAAAGAACGTGAAAAGTCAAAAGTGAACAACTAAAAGTGCACGGAGGAAATAAATGTGTCGGAGAATTAAAATTGAAGTGCATACGTGTATACATTAGAAGAGAATAAATATTCACTACTATGACATATATCCACGTGGGATAAAAAAGTAGTTGGTTAAAGTGTACAACCAAGTAATATGGGATGAATGGAGTACTTAATTTATTAATTCTTATAGAACGTGAAAAGTCAAGTATAGTAATGTGGCCAAGTAATATGAGATGAATGGAGTACTTCATTTATTAATTCTTAAAGAATGTGAAAAATCAAGTAATATGGGACGGAGGGAGTACTTCATTTATTAATTCTTAAAAAACATGAAAAGTCAAAAGTGAATAAGTAAAAGTGTACGGAGGAAATAAATATGTGTCGGAGAATTAAAATTGAAGTGCATACATGTATACATGAGAAGAGAATAAATATTCAGCAAGAATGTGAAAAGTCAAAAGTGAACAAGTAAAAGTGCACGGAGGAAATAAATATGTGTTGGAGAATTAAAATTGAAGTGCATACGTGTATATATGGAACAAGTAAAAGTGCACGGAGGAAATAAATAGTGTCAGAGAATTAAAATTAAAGTGCATACGTGTATACATGAAAAGAGAATAAATATTTAGTACTATGACATATGTCGACGTGGGATTTATTAATTCTTAAAGAACGTGAAAAGTCAAAAGTGAACAAGTAAAAGTGCACGGAGGAAATAAATTTTTGTAGGAGAATTAAAATTGAATTAGTAGCTCAGTTGGTTGACTACCTGAACTTTCACTTTATTGGTAAGGGTTCGAATCCCCACATTGTAATCCCCTTCCTCATTTCCCCTTCTCCTACCCTTATGTAATAAAAATAATTTAAAAAAAAGGAAAAAAAAAAAAGAACTGCATACACCTGAAAAGTCAAAAGTGAACAAGTAAAATTGCACGGAGGAAATAAATGTGTCGGATAATTAAAATTGAAGTGCACACGTCTATACATGAGAAGAGAATAAATATTAAGTACTATGACATATGTAAATATTCAACAAGAACGTGAAAAGTCAAAAGTGAACAAGTAAAAATGCACGGAGAAAATAAATATGTATCGAAGAATTAAAATTGAAATGCATAGTGTATACATGAGAAGAGAATAAATATTTAGTACTATGACATATAAAAGTAGGATTTATTAATTCTTAAAGAACGTGAAAGAAAAATCGAACGTGAAAAATAAATTTATGTAGGAAAATTAAAATTGAACTGCATATGTTTATATATGAGAAGAAAATAAATATTTAGTAAGAACGTGAAAAGTCAAAAGTGAACAAATAAAAGTGCATGGAGGAAATAAATATGTTAGAGAATTAAAATTGAAGTACATACGTCTATATATGAGAAGAGAATAAATATTAAACACTATGATGTATGTCCACATGAGATAAAAAAATAATTGGTTAAAGTGTACAAATTATATAGCTTTTAGTATAAATATTCATTGCGTGTATAATTTGTAAAGCTTTGAATACAAATAGATATTGCGGTGTCGGTCCCCTAGCCACTTATATAAAATAGAAAAAAGAAATTTGTAGTACGGTTAGGTATATTTGACCTTTTACCGTTTCAAAAGTTAAATGAGGTGATTGAGGATGGGGAGAAATTCATTAATAGAGCAGAAGAGAAAAGAAAAGCAAAATTGAGCCCGTTTGGATTGGCTTATAAGTTGTTCTTTATTTTCAATTTTTTTGAGTGTTTAACTGACCAGCTTAAAGTCATTTTGTATTTAAAATAAGCTCAAAAAAATAATTAAATTCATTTAATTTAGTTTATTTTAAGCAGCTTATTAAACTGAAAATAGCTTATAATCTGCTTTTTTTTTTAAGTCCATCCAAACTGGCTCATAACTTACTTTTTTTTCGGCTTATATACAGCTTGCTTTTTTTTTTTAAGCCCATCCAAACAGGCTCATTCTAGTGCTTGTCTACTGAATGAAAAAAGGCGGAGAAGAAAGGCAATGTTGATGGTGGATCTGAGTTCCTTCTTGGAGGAGAAATTTGATCCGAAAAAATGGATAAACGCAGCGTGTCAGTCACGAAACGGAGAGGATGGAGTGGAGAAACACCTTGTGGATCTGGAAATGAAGCTTCAGATGGTTTCGGAAGAGATCGCGGCTTCCCTTGAGGAGCAAAGTGCCGCCGCACTCCTACGTGTCCCCCGCGCCACTCGTGATGTCATCCGCCTCCGTGACGATGCTCTCTCCCTTCGCTCCTCTCTCCACGCCATCCTCCTTAACCTTAAAAAGGTGAGCCCTTCCTTCCTTCCTTCCTTTCATTTCATTCTTCCTATACTCACAATTGGGGTTGCCTCAATGTTTATCCTCAACTACATTATGCTAAGGGTATAAGAGCTGTTGTATTTAACTCAATACTACCAAATTATTTGGGGGCATATAAACAACTACTACTACTGGTCGGCTATATAAATCCTCACTAATCATGTTTCTCCGATTAAACTTATGTCATACCATAATCATACAAAATAAAAGTAAAAGTACAAAAAAAAAAAGTTAAATATATAAATAATAGTAAAAATTAATACTCCCTCTATTTCAACTTATGTGAACCTATTACTATTTGGGAGTCCTCGATGTGGTTATTTAAACACGTTTTCCTTACATTTTTTTCTAAATTATTTAAATTATAAATTATCATGACTTATAGTACTTTTTATATAATTTCTAAATATATAAATTTTATTTTTACAAACGTGGAAAATCCATGTCAAAATTTAAGGTCAAAGTTAAAGAGTTTGACCCTCGTACTCTGAAAAGGTTCACATAAATTGAAACAAAGGGAGTAATATTAGTTCTTTGTATTTTTACTGGCATATAAATCTATGATAAGGCTAATATACTCCTAGGAAAGCATCGGACCTAAATAAACGTACTAATATGACTATAACATATTCCTAACTAGTTGATATAACCTATCTAGATCTTTTTCTTCCAATGTGTCCGAGAAAAGGCCATATATAGTCCCTTATCTATGGGAGTAGGTCTAAAATGGTCCCTTAAATATACACTTACCGGTTTTAGTCCTTTAACTATCCAAAAACTTATCAAATTTGGTCTCGATCTATTTTTTTTTTTGCAAACAGAGTACAAACCCATAAACTTCCGTGAGATTAATGTTACACCATTCCTCAGACCTGTCTCTCTCTCTCCCCGCTTCTTTTTCCTCAAGTTTCTCTTGTTAAAAAAAAGGGCATTCTAGCACTGGTGTCGCTTTTTTTTTTTTTTTTTGATGAAGTAAGTAATTTCATTGCGGCATCAAGTGGATGCATAGTAGTTACAGAAGTAGAGTAGCAAAAGGAACTTATCATCTCCAGTACATGTCTAGTTAAGAGCTAAGGAGTTGATAAAGTTCATAAAGGTAACAGGGGAATCTATTGGGGACAAGTAAACCCAACTATACAAAAACATAAGACATTTAGCTATTAAAGATTGGAATGAAGTTGATATTCCATCAAAGCATCTCCTATTCCTTTCATTCCAGATGCTCCAAAAAATAGCAGCAGGTATCATCTTCCAGATTCTCTTGATGGTGCTATCAACTTTCCAGCAACTCCAGCTTTCGAAACATCCCGATACTCACCGAGGCATGATCCAATTGAGTCCAAAAAGTGTAATAAACTTATTCCATAACTCTGTTGCCACTGGACAATGTATGAAAAGGTGGTTGTGTGATTCTACTACCTTCAAACACATATAGCACCTATTTGCCAGATGAAAATTCCTTCTGGCTAGGTTATCTTGGGTCAAGCATGCTTCATGTAGTGCTGTCCAGCTGAAACAACTAATTTTAGGAGGTAATTTGACTTTCCAAATAAGCTTCCAAGGCCAATGAGCTGTGATTGCATTCTGAGGGCCAAGAAGTTTATATGCAACCAACTGAAAATTCCCCCTTCCTCCTATTCCCCCATTTTAGTTGGTCTGGCACCAGGTTGTTGATTGTGGCATTATGAAGTGCTGCTAAAGGTTGATCAGTTCTTCCATCTCTCCAGTCCTGAATGTTCCTTCTTAGGTTGAGGTTCCATGTGTTTCCATCTCTGTGTTGGTCAATTGTAGCATCTAGTTCATTGGCTATCTGAAAAATGTTGGGGTATGCAACCTTAAGAGGGGTGTTGCCCAACCACTTATCTCTCCACAAACTGATGTGCTGGCCATTCCCTCCTACCAGGTGTTTGTGCTGAGAGAACACATCCCATAGTTTGCTTATGCTTTTCCAGCAACCAACCCCATAAGGTTCATTTGAGACTTTTGAACACTAGTGGTTCAAGGCTCCATATTTGGCAATAATGACATCCTTCCATAGGCACTGATCCTCCCGTGTGTATCTCCATAGCCACTTCATTAGTAAACATTTGTTGTGTAGTGCAAGGTCTTTGATGCCCAGGCCTCCCAGATCCTTTGGCAGCAAGACTTTATCCCACTTGACCAAATGAAATTTGTGAGTGGTGTTGTTCCCTTCCCATAGAAAGTTCCTTCTAATTTTGTCTAGCTGTTCCAAAGCCTTACTGATGATGGGATGGAGTGACATACTATAGGTTGGTATGCTATCAAGCACACTATTGATTAGTGTTAGTCTGCCACCCATTGAAAGGTATTGCATCTGCCAAGAAGCAAGCCTCTTTTCAAACTTCTCTATGACTCCACTCCAAATGCCTTCTGCCTTGAATTTAGCCCCAGTGGTAAACCCAAGTATGTGGTAGGAAAAGTTCCAGTACTACAACCTAATATGCTTGCCAGTTCTTCAATGTTCAGCACCTCATTAACAGGGTAGATTACACTTTTGAGCATGTTAATGTGAAGCCCTGAGACTGCTTCAAAGATAAGCAATGTGAGATTTAGATACCGGACCTGTTCTTTGTCAGCCTCACAAAAAATCAAAGTGTCATCTGCATAAAGTAGATGTGAAATGTTAATCAAGTTCTGGTCCTTCCTATATCAAAACCTCTCAGCCACTGCAATTCCTTAGCTTTATCCAGCATTTTGCTTAGCCCTTCCATAGCTAGAATGAACAGAAAAGGTGATAGGGGATCACCTTGTCTTAGGCCTTTGTGTGGGGAGAAGAAACCTACCTGGACTCCTATTGATTAGGACTGAATACTTCACAGTAGAGATGTTGAATTGAATCCATTTTATCCACCTATCACCAAACCCCATCTGCCTGAGTATAGCTATGAGGTAAGACCAATTCAATTGATCAAAAGCTTTCTCCACATCTAATTTGCATAATAGTCCAGCTTTCCCTTGTTTCAATCGCCAATCAAGCACCTCATTTGCTATGAGTGAGGCATCTGTGATCTGCCTTCCCTTTATGAAAGCATTCTGTTGGTTTGAGACTAGTTTTCCCATCACTCTTTTCAGCCTCTCAGCAAGAACCTTTGCTATGATTTTGTATGTGCTCCCAATCAAACTAATTGGCCTATAGTCCTTGAGCTCCATTGCCCCTTTCTTCTTGGGAATAAGTGCTATGAATGAGGCATTGCGGGACTTAACCATCCAACGATGTTGGTGGTAATGCGCATAGTTGCTAGCAAATGCGCCTTAATAAATTCCCGATAATCGGTAAAAAGCCATAGTGTAACCATCAGGTCCAGGCGCTTTATCAGGAGCACTTGACTTGATTGCTGCTAATACTTTCGCTCTTGAGTCTCTGAAATTCGAAAAGACAAACTCAGGCACATAATTTCTGTAACCATTCTTCTCAAATTTTCTAACAATCCTCTGATAATCCGTCTCCATAGATTCGCGGACGCCGTCCTTGCAATGGTTTCACATAAAAGTGTTCGCCAATCAAAAGATGAATCTAAAGGACACCATTTGGTTGCAAGGCTGATGTCTGTCAATTTCCTGGTTTCCAACAATTCAAGATCCAAGTTCAAGTTATTCGCGAAAAGATCAGATACGCGATAGTGCAACAATTTATAATCAGGATCAAGCCTACATCTGTCAACAGCTTTTTTCGCCATATCAATTTTCTTTTGCTCCCTCGCGATCATCCTCGCTTTCTTTTTCTCGATTTCACCTTTATTTTCTTCTTTAATTCCACCAAATGGTCTCCAACCTCTGTTTTCCTCTGCCCCATGAGCTTTTAATCTCTTCACATTTTTTGCTTCTTCCACTTCTCATTTCTTCTTTTTAAGCCTTTTTTCTCATGTCTGGTCCTTCAAGTAATGTGCCTCCTTTTATCGTCCATTGAATAAAACTAGGGCTTGTGCCTCAAATCTCTCCGGAATTTCATGGAGAATCGTTGAGGTTAGGGTTTGATTTTTTTTAAACAAGAGGAACTTGAGGAAAAAGAAGCAGGGAGAGAGATAGGTCTGAGGAATGGTTTAACAATTAATCTCACGGAGGTTTATGGGTTTGTACGCTGTTTGTACAAAAAATAGGCGAAGACCAAATTTGATAAGTTTTTGGATAGTTAAAGGACTAAAACCGGTAAGTGTATATTTAAGGGACCATTTTAGACCTACTCCCATAGATAAGGGACTATTTATGGCGTTTTCTCCAATGTGTCCTGTGTACCCAAGTCTTTGTGGATTCCTAGAAATTGTAAGTCTTTCGAGTCAACTTCTTTCCATGTGATTTCAGGTCGACCTCATCCCCTTACAGCACCTTCGCTTAACATGGTCCTGTAACTATGTAGCGGTGAATCTGGAGATCGATGCAAGACATGACCATGCCATCTCAAGCGACCTTCTCTCATTTTATCCTCAATGCGTGCTACTTGCAGCTTTTGGTGTTTATCTTTTATCTTATCTAATCTTGTATAACCGTACGTCGAGCTTAGCCTCCACATCTTTTTGAATCTTATCTTGTCAATACTTTGGTGCCTACATTCATTACCATATAACAGTACTGGTGGAGTAAATTATTGTCAAATTAAAGTTGCGATGTATCTTCCTCTCCGATAATTGTGGGATTTTACCAGGTAGAGATGTATGTGCTCTGTAGAATCTATAATGAGGCTCCGCACAAATTAAAGCAATGAGTCATTCCCTCTCTCACAACTTTGAATTCCCTTGCAGGCTGAGGGATCATCTGCTGAATCTGTGGCTACACTAGCAAAAGTTGATACTGTCAAGCGAAGAATGGAAGCTGCATATGAGACATTGCAGGTAATACTTTTGTTAAAGTAATGTTTAACTTAAATTTTATTTCTAAATAAAAATTTCCCCTGTATTTAAGGTTAGACTAGCAATTATAGCAGCTTACTGCTAATTTTCTATTTTTATGGCCTCTAAATACTTGAATTTTCAGGATGCTGCTGGTTTAACTCAATTAAGCTCAACAGTGGAGGAGGTATTTGCAAGTGGTGATCTTCCACGGGCTGCAGAAACTCTGGCTAATATGAGGCACTGCTTGTCTGCCGTTGGAGAGGTGTGTTTCCACTTGACCTAACATGCCAACGTGTGTCGTGAATTAGGTCCACGCTTTATTATGTCTCCTGCAATTTTCAGGTTGCGGAATTTGCCAATATTAGGAGGCAGCTTGAAGTTTTAGAAGATAGACTAGACTCAATGGTCCAACCTCGACTAACAGATGCTCTAAGCAATCGAAAGGTCTCTTTCTCCTTTGTAACCCTTTTCTAAAAGTTATATTTTATGTTTTCAAATGAATGCATTCTTCCACCATGAACCAGTAAGGAAACTGTAAAAGAGCCACGCTGCTATTTCGTAGGTTGATGTTGCCCAAGAAATGCGTGCGATTCTACTGAGAATTGGGAGATTCAAGTCCTTAGAGCTGCACTACACCAAGGTTCACCTCAAGCCAATAAAGCGGCTTTGGGAAGATTTTGACTTGAGGCAGCAGGCCAATAAAGTTTCAATTGAGAAAAGTGAAACAGATAGGCAATCAAATTCTCAGGATTTTCAATCGTCCCCAATATCATTCTCAAGTTGGCTGCCTAGTTTCTACGATGAATTGTTGCTTTATCTTGAACAGGAGTGGAAGTGGTACGGATAGCTTTTCTGCAACTCTTTCTCAGATAATTCTACTTAGCTTTGCACCTAGGGCTTTGGTTTAGTGGAAGGACGCAATGCGAGAAGTGAGAATGGGGTGCACGTCACAAGTTAGAACCCTGCCACTGACTGGTAGCCTGGAATTTAAGTGAAAGCAGGGTAGAGGGGGGAGCTATATTCTCCCGAGTTTTGAACTATGGACCAACTAATGTCGGGCTAGCTAACTCACTTGGGATTTTTGGTTACAAAAAAGAAAAAAAAAATCTATTTCGTTTTCCTCCTAGACATTGGAGGTCATATGGTCTCTTGCCTTCAGATTTTTTAACTTTGTCTTACTTGAGGTTATGTAAATATATATAGAAAGGAAGTATCATTACTGATTGAGCATGCTTATATGCTAGACTGACATCTAGATGTCGGTTCTTATACGAGTACAGCTTAGGAATGAAAAAGATCACTATCAGAAGAATGAAATGGAAAAAAGTCCCAAAAGGAGTGGTTGGGTGGTTAAGGCATAGGATGAAGAACCTGGACGTCCCAGGGTTGGAACCTCTAAAACTCAGTGCGAGTCCATCTGCTCTTACATTGGTGGGTACTTGGTAGATTATCCGACACCGATGTTTCTGGGCTATAGCAGGCTGCCCGGTGAATAGGTTGAGATGTAGAAAAAAAAGCATGAAATGGAATGAAAGTGCTCGATCTTTCTGATTTCCTTTGTGACTTCATTTCCATTGTATGTTCTCTTTTCATCTTTTTTCTCTTCTCTTACTAGGTTAACTCTATTTTGTCTCCCGTAAACCTATTTCCTCATTATTACTAGTTACTAGTTATTACAAAGGAAAAATAAGGTCCAAGACTACATGCGACCTGTGGGCAATGGACTGCAGGTTAGGTTGCTAATGCTCCAAACTGATAAGCAGAAGGGGAAAAGTAAGACATAAACCAGGGTCGAAGCAGGAGAAAAGACTATGACTTTTTTTCTCTTTTGGTTTTTCCCTCTCATCCTTTACTGTTAAGCATCTGAGGTCAGATATCAATGTTTTTTTATGAAGAAAAGAAAATGTTCAATCCTTGACTTAAGCTCAATTTTTTTTTTTTTTTTGAGTCAAAGGTAACCATTTGTATTAACCATAACTTAACACCTAAAAAATGTTAAGTTAAGAACTTTACAGAATCATACTTACAGCAAAAGTCAGTGCCCCTATTCAAAAGCTAAAACTTATACATTGCCAATTAAATCTACCAATTCTCCTATATGCCCCACAAATTCTGTTTACACCAAAAAAAGAACAAACTAAGACAATCCATCCTGATTTTCTGAATGGAACTGCTAGTATCTTCAAAATGTCTTGAATTCCTTTCTTTCCATACTACCCACCATATACAAGCAGGGATGACCTGCCACCAATCTTCATCACTATTTCTTTTCCCCACACTTTTCCAACTGCTTAGAAGTCCCAATGTAGAACTAGGCATTACTCATTCAACACCCAAAATACAACAGAACATGTGCCACAGATTTGTAGTTGTCTTGCAATGCAAAAAAAGATGCTCATTGTTTTCACCTTCCTGCCCACATAATAGACATCTTGAACAAATCTGGAAACCTCTTCTTTGTAGCCTCTCATGTGTTAAACAGGCTTTCCTAATCACCAGCCAGACAAAACAAGAAACCTTTATAGGAATTTTAACTCTCCAAATCTCCTTCCATGGCCAGTTCACATTAATTTGACTTCTTTGGTTCAGATGCCAATAGACAGATTTAACTGAGAAGAGGCCCTTGCTACTCAATTTCCATCTGAGACTGTCTGATCTCTCAGTTATACCACTAAAAGTTTCCAGCAGCTGTATCATTGTAGCAACACTCTCAATTTCCGTATCATTAAGTGCTTTCCTAAAATTCAGATTCCACCCTTGCTGGTTCCACATTTCATTAATTGTAGCATTACCTTGAAGACATATTGAGTACAGAACAGGATAAGTGACCTTTAAACTATTCTGGCCAATCCAATGATCTTCCCAGAAAACAGTCTTTCTTCCATCACCAACAGAGATCTCCACCTTGCCCAGAACTCTTGCCATTGATTCCTAATAGTTTTCCAGACACTACTACCATAGGGACTATCAACCTCCTGGGTAATCCACTGATTCATCATCCCATACTTTTAAACTATGAGCATTTTCCAGAGAGCCCTGTCCTCTATGTTAAATCTCCAAAGCCACTTCTGTAAAAGACTTTTATTGTGAAGCCTCAAATTCTTTATGCCCAAACCACCTTGTTTCTTGTTAATCGTCACTACTTCCCAGTTTACCAGATTAGAAATTTTTTTATCCTTGTTTCCTTTCCAGAGAAAGTCTCTTCTCAGCCTGTCAATCTTCTTTTCTACCCCTCTAGGCATTGGGAATACAGCCATCATATATGTGGGTAAAACATCTAGCACCGAATTTATGAGAACCAATCTTCCACCTAAAGATAAGTATTGAGTTTTCCACCTAGCCAATTTTTTATCGCACCTTTCAATCACATCATTCCATATGTCATTTGAGATGCTCTTTGCCCCCAAAGGCATCCCCAGATACTTTGTAGGAAGGGCACCTACCTGAGACCCCAGATTAACTGCCAAAATCTGCATATTATGTACATCATTAACTGGGTATAAAAAACTCTTCCCCTAGTTGACATGTAAGCTAGACAAAGCCTCAAAGATAGTTAAAATTGCTCTGAGATGTCTAATCTGGTCCATCTCAGCTTCACAGAAAACAAGAGAATCGTCAGCATACAAAAGATGGGAAATTTCCATGCCTCCAACACCATTGATTTGGGAGCCAAAACCTCTGATCCACCCATTTGCCTTAGCTGTTTTGATCATATGATTAAGACCCTCCATAACTAACAAAAAAAGGAAAGGTGACATTGGATCACCCTGCCTGAGGCCTCTTTGTGACTGGATGAAACCCTCAGGACTACCATTGATCAATATGGAGAATTTTACATTGGTTATGCAAAATTTAATCCAGTTGATCCATTTAACACCGAACGCCGTATCTTTAAGGACTTTTAGCAAGTATTCCCAATTAACATGATCATAAGCCTTTTCGAGATCCAGCTTACAAAGAATCCCGGGTTTTTTTGCTTTGGTTCTGGAGTCAACTAGTTCATTCGCCAAGAAAACTGCATCCAGAATCTGTCTCCCTTTAAGGAAATCCATTTGATGAACATCCACCAATTTCCCCATGACTGTCTTCAATCTTTCAGTGATCAACTTGGAGATAATCTTGTAAATTCCCCCTATGAGACTGATAGGTCTAAAATCCTTCAGTTCTTCTGCACCATTCTTTTTAGGAATTAAAGCTATGAAAGTTGCATTAAACGACTTCTCAAAGAGCTCATTCTGATGAAAGTTATGAATGGTTGACATTATGTCCTCTTTAAGTATTTCTCAACATTCTTTAAAAAAACCCATTGTGAAACCATCAGGGCCAGGTGCCTTGTCCACTGCGCAAAGACTAATTACTTTAACCACTTCAGCTTCTGAGAAAGGTTTTTGCAGCCATTCTTTTTCCTCTTCATTAATTTTTTGGGAATTTGGAAAATTGAAGCAGGGCCTCCATCCTTCTGATTCTGTGTATAATTTTTTGTAGTAGTCCACCATAGCTCTTTTAATCTCTGTCGCTTGAACCACATCTTCACCCTCAATTTTTAGCCTGTCAATGGTATTATATCTCTTATGAGCTGTAGCCATTCTTTGAAATAATCTAGTATTTTTATCCCCTTGTTGAAGCCACAACACCCTTGATTTCTGTCTCCAACTTGCTTCTTCATTTTTAGCAAGTACCTCCAACTCTACCATAATTGTTACCCTGATCGACACTTCATCTTCAGTTAAGTCTCTGTCTTCTTGGATCTGGTCCAGCTCAGCCAATTCGTTCAAAAGGCTATTTTTCTTATTAGCTAGTACCTTAAAATTATACTTTGAGCTTATTTTTCAGCAATCTTAATTTACTGCAAAGCTTAAAGTCAGGAAAGCCTTGCACCTCAAACTCAGACCACCATTTCTGTACCAGTTCTTTGAAACCCTCCACCCCTAACCACCAATTTTCAAAGTTGAAATAAGACTTCTTTTGATCCCAATTGCCACACTCCAAAGAGATTGGAGTATGATCCGAGTCAGCTCTAGGAAGAGTTTTTTGTCTAATGTCTCTAAGAAGAGTTTTTTGTCTAATGTCTCTAAAAGCCTCTTCCCAATCCCCAGAGAATAGGAATCTATCTAATCTTGCAGCACTATTGTGATTTATTCCCCTAAACCATGTGAATCTACCCCCATTCAATTGAGGGTCATGAAGCTCCATGTCTTCAATCCAGTTAGAAAAATCTCTCATAATATTTGTTATTCTTATGCTGTTCCTGCTTTCCACCATGTATCTGTTAGTGTTGAAATCACCACATGTGACCCAAGGCCCATCCCACAGTCCTTTCATAGCAGCAATCTCTTCCCAACACTCAGCTTTATCCAGTCTGGTATGAGGAGCATACACACCAGTAAGGCACCAGCTAAAAGATTCCTGAACAGCTTCAAAGCTGTATGAAACCGAAAAAGTTCCTTTGGCAATTAAGTCCCCTTTCCAAACTCTACTGTCCCATAAAATCATGATGCCTCCACAACTACCCTGTGCCTCCAGAAAACCACATTTCATCCATCTACAACTCCACAATTGTTTGGCCATCAGTTCTATTTCTTTCTCTAATTTTGTCTCTTGAAAACAGTAAATGTCTGCTTTCCAGTCATCAAGCTCTTTACAAGATTTCTTTTGGTCAATTCGTTTAGGCCCCTCACATTCCAAGAAACTAACTTAACTTTCATTGATAAGTTAGACTTAGAACCCTCCCCCTGCTTCTGGCTCCTTCCACATGCTCATTCAAATCTGACTGCAGATTTTTAAGTTCATTCTTCCCAATCCCCTTGCTTCTTGTAATCTTCACTTTACCATTCCCCTCCCAATTCTCCAGAGACAACTTTCTTGCATCCAGCTTAGTGAAAAGAGCTAAAGCTTCCTCTTTACATCCTTCAAAGGTTGCCCCATATATTTTGCTTAACTCCAGCATATTAGAATACACCCAATTTGATGCTCCCGCTTCAACCTCCTGCAATTCTTGCTCCTGCATGTCTACTGGGTCTACATCATGCACCTGCATGAGCTGCAAGTCGGAATCCTCTGGTACGGAGTAATTTTCTTTATTTATCCATCTCCCCATCCACAATTGTCATATCATCTATGTCCTTCTCTGTTTCTGCGTCACCCCTCATTGCCTCAGCAGTCCCTCGAGAAAGATAAGGAGAAGAGGAATTAAAGGATAATTTTTCCTTATTCGCTGCTTCCCAGGTCCCAAAACTTTCCAGAAATTTGGTCGCAGTCTCCTTCAAATTAAGCAGAAACTTATCACTTTGTGTCTCGGTTACAACCATAGGAGTCTTTAAAACTTTGGGTGATACCTCACGTGACCCACTTGAACTTTCCAGCCCCTTTTTTGCACGTGACTCACTTGAAATTCTCAGCCCCATCTTTGCTTGGCCCAAATGAATTGAGTCCGCAATTTCTTCAGGTTGGATTTCAGAATTTGGGCCCAAACAATTCAAACAAAAGGCCTCACTAGCACATGGCCTTGAGGGACCACTTGAAGAACCCACGTGTTCCCCCTCAATCCTCTTTTTCTGTGACTCACTTGAAATTCTCAGCCCCATCTTTGCTTGGCCCAAATGAATTGAGTCCACAATTTCTTCAGGTTGGATTTCAGAATTTGGGCCCAAACAATTCAAACAAAAGGCCTCACTAGCACATGGCCTTGAGGGACCACTTGAAGAACCCACGTGTTCCACCTCAATCCTCTTTTTCTGTGACGTACCAACCCCTGTACCTTTTGACAGATGCCTCGATACCTGCTGGTTCTTTGGTTGTTCACCACCTTCTTCTCCGATGAATATTCTAGCCGGAGCTTCTGTCCATATTTGAAAGGTGAAAAAAATTCCACTTTGCTCAAGAGTTACTTCCTTGGGTACCCTGCTCCCATCTCCATTTACTCTAATCCTGGCCCATTTCAGATGGTTTCGAAGTGTTGTTTCTTCCTCCGTCTCCACCCAACCCCCACAGTGATCACCTATAGCTTTGAACACATCAAGTGACCACATCTGCAATGGTACTCCAACGATCCTAATCCACACCGAAGTTGGTAGCTCTGATGATTCTAGAGCACCCAGCACATGAGACCACCACTCGAAAAGAATTATAGTGATCTATGTTCCATTTATAGCCATTGCTGCAATTAGTTGGTTCATTTTACTTACAAGTTCACACAAATATCTGTAGCTTTTTAAATTTTGAAAGAACTAAATGATTCTTTCCCAAGATATTTAAATACGAGGAATATAGAACTTCCTTTTTTTGATGACAGGAATATAGAACTTCCTGTCAAACAACTTGTGATGATTGGTCGGGAAATTAAATTTAAATGCACCTCTACAGTGTGCAACGAGCTTGACATAGTTATTTTCAATAGTGAATGTGCTTTTGCCTTTTGACCTTGCAGTGGAAGTTATCCGTTGTCCTAAACCTAGAGTTACCTCTGACTTGTTATGTTTTGCGCTTCATATGATTCGTTCTCCAACTATACCTGAAGACAGATTGGAGTTTGACACAAGAAAGAAGATGATAAAGGCATAAAACATCATCAAATGAGCAAACTATGTTAATTTCAAGAGCCTAAATTACATCTACCCATTATACTAGATGCCTATAAAGATAGAGGTTACATAGTCTTTAATGTCCATTGTTTGTCCCCTCCACTTTTCCTTGCCAAATTTCCAGGTAGAATATGTTGCAATGATCTTGACTATTTCCCTTCGGATGTATGACCTGTCGTCCGTGATAGAATAGTGGGATGGTGTTGAGCTCAAACAAAATGTGACTTATCTCTTTCATGTGCTCTGGTATTGTTGCTGGTCATAGTTTGTGACCATGATTTAGACTTTTCTTGACAATTAAAAAGAAGAAGGGGGAGGCAATCATTGTGTTTGTAGTAATGAAGGTGTATTGAGCTGTTGATTATGAGATATATGGCTGTTTACCTAGTGAACGTGACAGTAGCTGATGGTCAGTATATTCACTGTATTGTCAAAGCTTGGTTGCTGGATAATGGAAGGTTTGAACTTTTGTTTTGATAGGTAGAAAGAAAGTTGGAATTTCAAAGGATCTTTTCTTTTATATAATCTCAAAAAGGTAGAAAGTAATTCGGGCTTCGTGGAAAGTGAACAATGATCTAAGGGGTTAGTACATTAGCCATATTGCCAAAGTCTTTTTAGGTCCTAGTTGAGGATGATGTTTGGTGATTTAAGTGGCTCTGCTCTTGGCTGTCCTCTTAATTAAGATGTCTCCCTTTTGCATGTAGCATTACCAATATGTCAAAGTCACCTGAATCCCGTCAACACATTATTATTAGGGTTGATTGCCTGTGTGTGTCTGACGAAGTAGAATTAGCTGTTGGAATTAAATCTGAGCTTGATTTCAGAATGAGCTGGGAATTTATCCTGCCTATTATTGGCACCAATTGAGTCGTCAACTTATCAAGTTTGGACTAAAATTGATCCTTGGTTTTATAACAAATGGCGTTCTGCGAACTCGAATTCTGGTAGGCATGAGAAAGAGAGAGAACATAACCTCAATGAGAGAACAGAGAAAAAGAATGTTATGTGGTAGTTTAGGTTTATATGTAGACATATTTAATATGTTTGTGTTTGGGCATGCATGTTGCTAGGTACTATGGTAATTATGTGAGTGTTGTTAAAAGCTCATTTGAAGTGTGCTTAAGCCCTGAAGCTAGGTGTAGTCCAAGAAAGGCAGTTCGCTTAAGATATGAGTCCCATTGCGCACGAGCTTTATCTTGAAAAGATCAGTGCTTAATAATAAATGTAATTGACAAAGGGATATATCAATTTTTGAAGAAATACCGTGATGTGTTAATCGTTACGAGTGGAAAGTTAGAATTTAGCACAAAGAACTAGTAGTTAATAAATTTGAGTTAGAAACTTATGGCTCCATTATTGCATCTATGTTGGACATTTCAAATAGTTTCTGCACTTGACTTATATGTGTTTTTCTTCATAGAGGAAGATGCCTTTGATTCAATACCAACTAACCTCTTGCTTTATAACCAACACCCGCAAAAGAAAAAAAAAGCCCTCAAGAAAACATATAAGTGAAAAGAGGAGACAAAACCTCTGATATCTCCGTTTGATGTTCCTCTAGTGAACAGAAATAGATATTTTTGTTGCAGGTGTCTGTTTGCCTTTCCAGAAGAATACAGAACTCTTGTACCAAACCTACTAATTGAAACAATGTCAGCTATTGGTGTGAGCTTTGCATCACAGATCAACCTTACCACTGGGGATGCTGTGCCTGAGACAAAAGCCTTGGCTAAAGGTGAGGTTTTATTATTCTATAGGAGTTTTTGAGAACCATGATCTAAACATAGACTTCTTGTTTCTTGCACAGTTGCACGTAGTTTCATCTCAGCATAAGTTTATCATGTTTGCTGATCTTTCTGTTATGATGCTCTCCTCTCTGTTTCATTGAACATTTTGAATAATTGGTGTCCAACTAGTTTCCAAGCATATATATGGCTTAAAGTAGTTATATATATGGAAGATTGAAAATTAAAGTTTTGAGCATGCGAATCAGCTATTTGGATGTCACTATCACCACTTTATGCAGGGAAAAACTTTCCCTAATACATTCTTTTTGGATGTCACTATCTCTTTACTTTTTGGATACTCAAAGTTCTTGGATATTTTCCATCCATTCTGCCTCAGATTTTGCATTGAATTTCAGGTATAATTGATAATTCAAATGGAGATCTGCCAAAAGGTGCCAAGATTCAGACTAAACATTTGGAAGCCCTAATTGAACTTCATAATACAACAGGGAGCTTCGCTAGGAACATTCAACACCTGTTTTCAGATGCTGATCCTCAAGTTTTATTGGATGCTCTGAAGGCAGTCTACCTTCCTTATGAATCTTTCAAAAGGCGGTAAGCATACAAAAAGCAAATTTTCTTGTTTATCCCTTTTGACTTCACAAATTTTTGTACTTTTTTCCGTCGCATATGGCATCCTCTTGTCCAGATACAAAGTTTTCTCGTGCTTCCTTTTGAGGAGCACTACACTTACTCTTAGGACTGGGCATAAAACACCGAAAACCGAAATACCGAACCAACCCGAGAATTTTGGTTATTCGGGAGTAAATATTAGAATAAGGTATTAGGGTTCGGGTTCGGTACGAGACATTAGTACCGTGCAATATTCGGTATATTGGTATTACCGAAAACCGAATTATTTACTGTATAAAGGCTAATTAGAGTAAATTCCCTGAAAGGTCACCCATGTATTATGAATTGCCTACAAATATCACTTTTGTTTCTTTTAGGACTAGAATATCATCCAACTATCACTATTTTCCTCATAATATACTAAACACACAAAACTCTCCTTCTCTCCTGGTTGGCATGCCATGTCACATAAATTACATTAATTTAATAATGTAAGATTAATTTCATATACTTCCCCTCTGGTTTAGCCTTATAACACTCACTTCCTTTATGGTTTCGGATATTATACTCACCTCCCTTACTTTTGATTTTTGTGTAACGAAACTTGTTTTAATGATAAAACTTATCTAATATTCCAAAGTTATCCTTTTGTGGCTTTAATTAGATTTGAAATACTCGACCTGCGGTGCTCTATTATATATTTTCTTGTAAACTACACAACTTGCTAGTTGCTACTACTATATTAAACTTTAGATGTAACTTTTTGTTGTTACGTCTCAATATTTCATGTGTAAAAATTGTTAATAATTTGTTTTTGCTAACTAAAAAAGATTGTTAATATATTTTTGGTAAATAAAAACTTTATTATATCAAAGGAAGTTACGTACAGATGCTCAAAAGGGAATAGACATATTTTTATTATAAGTAAATACGGTTTAGTATCTAAGAAAAAATATTGTTAGGCATATACATCTAGATCATATAATTTTTATATTTGAACATGATTTCTTCTTTATTCTTAGTCCAAAATATTTATCAAACTAAGAGTGTATTATCTCACATTAAATCGACATAATGTTCATATAATAAAGTGTAGGCCAAGTACAAACTATATTTTCTGGATGCATATATCATTTTTTACAAAAAAAAAAGGGACTTACCCGGTTTCTACTTATTATTTTTTGTGGTTTCTTTAGATTATGAAATATAATTTTATTCTTCTATAGGTTGATTGGTTTTTGAATCCAAATTAAAGCTAATAAAGTTAAAAATATAATATTAGAAACTTGAACCAAATATTACTCTGGTAACCAGTCTATTAAGAGTATTTAAGTATTAGTGACACAAAACGGTATTTTTAAAATGTTGTTGAAAGATTATCATTTCGACAATTTGGCTATAAAAAATTAAAAAGAAGGGAGGTAAGTGTAATATCCGAAACTACAAGGGAAGTGAGTGTTATAAGGCTAAACCAAAGGGGGTACCTGAAATTATCCCCATATTATTAAAAAATAGAATTTTATGTGACACGGCATGCCAACTAGGAGAGAAGGAGGGTTTTGTGTGTTTAGTATATTCTGAGGAAAATAGTAATAGTTGAGTGATGTTCTAGTTCTAAAAGAAACAAAAGTGATATTTGTAGAGAACTCTCAATACTTGGGTGACCTTTTAGGGAATTTGCTCGGCTAATTATAAGTTATAACCCACATATTAACAGGTCCATTAGTACAAGCCCAAAGTGATTTTGCTTCCTATGCTTCGTGTTTGGTTCGAACAAGTTGTGTATTGTTGGTTCATTGTGTTTTCCTAAAGTTTGGAATTTTTATCATGAAAATATGTAAGCTGACCATGTAATGAATGTTTTAATGTATGCACAAATTAGTGGTATGCTTTCATGTATAAACAAAATTTTGAGATTTCATGTATGCACAAAATTAGTGCTATGTAATCACCTGGAAGGACTCCTTAAGTTTTGCGTACATCCTACCCTCCCAAGACCCCACTTGTGTGGGATTACGCTGGGTATGTTGTATTCAATAGTGGATTCATGTATCATTACTGATCCAAAGCATATAAAATGCAAGAATGTAATGGAATCCATTAAAATATCTGTGGGTGCCTAGTCTCATCTACCACTGGTATTAAATATATAATACAGCCGACTCCAACTTCAATATGGTATTACCGAATACTTTAACGGAATTTAACGAACCGAAGATCTACTGATATCGGACCGAACTTTCAAAGTTCAGTATTTGTTATCTATTTCAACTAATCGATTACCAAATTACCAAACCCAAACTTTGGAAATACCGAACCGAATACCAAACACCCACCCCTACTTACTCTCTTGTGAAGGACTTTTATTTGATTGAAATGCATTTATGTGGTGAGATTGAGTTGAGTACCATCATCATGTAAGTTGTACATATATAGCCTTAGTTCTTTCAAGTCTTGGATTATTGAGTCAGGAAAAATTCGTTCTTGTTAGGTGATTGAGTTTCAAAAATTTAGTGCTTTTGATGAGGGTAGCAATGTGGGTCAGTTGATTCTTCTTTCCCTTCTTTTCTGCAAGTGTATTTAGGAATAATGACTACTTAGTATCTTGTGATATGTGACATTACATCACACTGTTTGCTGTCTCACATCCTAGACCTTTATGCTAGATGAAGCATAGCTGGAGCTGGTTGTAATAAATAAGTATTAACTCGTAGGTCCATTGACTTGAGGTTTCCTGCTTAGATATTATCATCCTGGTATTATCAGATGTGTTGACTATTTACATGTAACGGTCTCAACATTGGGTGGTTCCCTTAGACTGTTGAGCATTTTGTTCAAGTACTTTGCCTGGTGTGATTGGAGGATCTGGATAGTAATTGCAAGGTCATCTGCTTTTCAGTATCAAGTATTCATACACTAAATGCTTCTAAATTTGTGATCTAGATATGGACAGATGGAGCGTGCAGTTCTCTCTGGTGAGATTGCAGGACTTGATCTCAGAGGAGCTGCTGTTACT
This sequence comes from Lycium ferocissimum, assembly GCF_029784015.1. NCBI lineage: Eukaryota > Viridiplantae > Streptophyta > Magnoliopsida > Solanales > Solanaceae > Lycium > Lycium ferocissimum. Next base: position 23,624 of record NW_026725739.1, read on the forward strand.
CTTGTGGGAGTCCAGGGAGTTGAACTTAGTGAAACTGTCCGAAGGATGGAAGAGTCAATTCCACAAGTCATTTTGCTTCTTGAAGCAGCAGTTGAAAGATGCATCAACTTTACTGGTGGTTCTGAGGTGGATGAGCTAATTCTTGCGCTGGATGATGTCATGCTACAGTATATTTCCACTTTGCAGGCGAACGTAAAATCATTGAGAGCTGTTTGTGGACTGGATGTGGATGCTATTAGTACAAAGAAAGATACAGGAGCAGAAAGAAGGGAAGCACGTAAAGTTGACTTCACATCAACTGAGGAGGAGTGGTCATTTGTTCAAGGTGCACTGCAGATCCTCACGGTTTCTGATTGTTTAACCAGCAGATCTTCAGTCTTTGAAGCTTCCCTCAAGGCTGCTCTTGCTAGGTTGAGTACAAGCCTCTCTCTCTCAGTTCTTCGGTCAAGTATTGATCAGAATAAACCAGATGTGGTCAATGATGATGGAAATGGGCAATTATCTGTGGCTCGAAAGGCTGCCTTGGATGTGGCAGCTGTGAGACTAGTGGATATTCCTGAGAAGGCTCGGAAGCTTCTTAATTTATTGGAGCAGGTCAGTGCCTCCCACAATAGTTACACATATCTGGGAGCTTGTCCTTCTTCCGAGTGTCATAGCTCTTCTATCCTTTCTTCTATTCCTTCAATACATGCATCCTTGCCAATCTTCTATATTGAAAATTTGATGACATCTTTTTTGTGCCTTCTGCAGTCTAAAGATCCCAGGTTCCATGCACTTCCAGTAGCATCACAACGAGTTACAGCTTTCACAGACGCAGTCAATGAGCTTGTTTATGATGTTCTCATATCAAAAGTACGGCAGCACTTCAATGATTTGTCACGGCTGCCCATATGGTCATCTGTTGAAGAACATAGTGCTAGGCCCCTTCCAACCTTCAGCTCATACCCCCAGTCTTATGTGACTGGTGTTGGTGAATATCTCCTTACTTTACCCCAACAGCTAGAGCCACTTGTTGAGAATATTTCCAACAGTGATCCCAATGCTGATGAGGCCCAGTACTTTGCAACTGAATGGATGTTCAAGGTATCTGTGTCTTTAGTTAAATATTTTATGATCAAGTGTTGAGCATTTAGCTACAAGTATCTGTGCTATCAACTCAACTTTATTCCATCTGGTCAACAACACCATTACTCCATCGATAATACTCAAATTAAAATTCTCTAGAATGGCAAACCCTGAAACTAGCATAAGCTTTAGTAGAAAATATCAGGAGGAAACATCTAGAAGCTGAGTTCGAGTGGAAACTACCTGTGCAGAGTGCTTTGTTTTCTCTTTCTAGGAAATCATCAACGCTGAGACGCTGAGCAACTAGTTATCTCCATATCTCCGAATTTATTTCCTCTCACAACTATAAGCTGACTATTTTTCCTTTGCCTTCTTTGAAAAAGGTTGCTGAAGGTGCCACCGCACTTTACATGGAACAGCTTCGAGGGATCCAGTATATAACGGATCGTGGAGCACAACAGCTTTCTGTTGATATTGAGTATCTAAGCAATGTACTTTCAGCTCTATCAATGCCAATTCCTACAGTTCTTGCTACATTCCAGACATGTTTTTCAACACCTAAAGATCAGCTGAAGGATCTTATAAAATCAGATTCAGGGAATCAGCTTGATCTCCCTACTGCTAACCTTGTCTGCAAGATGCGACGTATCAGTTTAGAATAATGACTACATCTTAGTCATGCTGTTTCGGGAATTTATTACAAGAATGTATCGCAACTTGTGCTGCAGAATTACAACACCGGACCCATCTGTTGTAGAGTTTAGTTTTCCCTTTTCTGCATAGATAACAGTTGTGTTTACTTTCTAAACCTTGACCAATTTTTGTACAAGTACGTTCTCGAGCTATATGTGAAAGATAAACAGAGAAGATACCTAACTTTTTTTCCTATTTTTCTTTCGCGAGATATTTCGTCGGGTGTCCTTTTTGTGAGATGGTGTATAAGCTTTGTCCCTATTTTAAAAAGACTTTGCAAATTTAGACCCAGCGGCGAACTGCCTCGTCCATCTCCATGCTCTTTTCCATCTTTTCCTCCATCCTCCTCCATCATCATGCTTGTGTTCACGGTTTGGTCGGTTGGTTAAAAACCGATCCAAAACGAAAATCAAACCAAACCGATTAAATAAATCGATTGGTTTGGTTTTAAATTTTTAAAAACTGATAGTAAGTTTTTGGTTATGATTTTACAACAAGCAAACCAAAGAAAAAAAACTAAACCGAACCAACAAATTTTATAAATACTTTTTATAATTATATATATACAAGACATTAATTTTTATAAATACTTTTAAATAATTTATATACGTTTTGTCAATATTTTATTTATCTCTAATAGGCTAATGAACTTTATACCTTAAGTCTATTTTAAAAAGAAATCAATGAATTCAAACTCATTTATTCAAAGAAACAATTATGAGATTTACCTAGATTTATTTTTTATATTTCTTATAAACTTCTTTTCACTTAATTAAATCATAATCCTAAGACATGTTTTTCATAATGCAAAAAAATTATAGGTACCACAATAAAAGGGTAATAACAAATTATGGATAGAAAATTCTCTCCTAATTATAGGAAAAAAGCAGGAAAGAAAGAAATACTGTTAGTTTTCTTACAAACCGAAAACCCGACTCAAATCGAACCAAACCGACTACAACCAAACTGACGGATATGTATTATACTTGGTTTGGTTTGGTTTTAATAATTTTAAAAACCGACTAGATTGGTTTGGTTTTGGTTTTAACCCAAAATCGATCCAAACCGACGATGAACACCCGTACTTCTTGGTTTGTAAAAGCGCTTACAAAGCCAAATTTGGAACACATTCTAAACATACGACTTGTCCTCTCGTACAAATGTATGTTGGAGGAATGTAATAGATTTCGGGTCTGAATTATAGAATTGAGACATAATTGTTTACCCCAAAATTAGGTAATAAGTTGAATTTGTAAGTGAGGTATAGGATATGTGGATACTTTAATCTTATTTTGATTAATGAAAAATGTATATGTGGATTCGTTTATAGATGACTTAAATATATGTAAATCAGTATGCTAATGATTTGGACGAATGTGTTTGTGTTATGGGTTTGAGCTATATATATATATGTGTGTGTTACAGAGCAATATTGAATAATATGCTTAAATGAAGTTAATACTTCAAACCGGACCAAAACCAGAGAGAAAGAGAGAAAGAAAGCTTCAATATCAATTCTAACACAATGTTTTGGATCTGAAAAGCCAACCCCTAAAAGTAAGGAAGTGCCCCCTATTTATAGTTTTTCTCTATGGGCCTTTCATACATCATAAAACCCTTTTAGAATAAAGGAAGCCCTAATATGGATAAGGTTAGGTCGTACGGTCTGACACCCGTACGACTGACAGTAATAGGTGGCAAAACGATCTTCACACGTGGCAATTGAATAACTGATTAACCGGACCAACGGCCCCGATCATAACAATCATGAAGAAACCGGACTAACGGCCACGATCAACTCAGCCATGTATAAACCGGACCTACGGCCACGATCAACTCGGCCATGTAGAAATCGGACCAACTGGTAAGTAGTTTGCCCCGGATAAATCGGACCTTAAGGTTTTCCTCCGATTTTCCCGATCAAGCACTCGATGCAATTCCCCCGGCCCGAACGTTCGTGCATGTTTTCTTCATTTTCCGGCCCCGGTCTCGGCTAAACACTAATCCGGTTTTACCGTATACGGATAGTCCCCCACACTTTCCGGACCGAAGCTTTGCCGGAGTAACGGGAAGTGGATGAGTCACGAAATCGGCGGTTCCATAGGCTCGTTCTTATCTTTTCATTTTGGCGGGAATAGTTACGTCACGTCCTTCTGCCACAAGCCACGTGTCACACCCCGAACGGCCAACTTCTGCAACCGCCGTTATGCACGTCTTTTCAAATCACGTCTCATTAATTATGGGACACGTGGCATCCCCCGGTTGGTCGAGATCTGTAACTGCCTCAGACCCCATGCCTATATATAACGTTCCACCTGTTCATTTCTTCTCTTTCGCTTCTCCACTTCTATTTCTTCACTTCTGTTTTACCCTCAATTCATCGTCTTCATTTTCCTCGTTGATTCAACTGCTCATATTCGTTGCTTATTATTTTGTTTGCAAGAACCTTGTTTAACCCTTCAACTGCTGTTTTTCAACTGAGAGCGCTACTACGCTTCTTGCCATTGTCATTTTTAATTCCCCTTTCAATTGCTGTTTCTCTTTTCTTATCTTTTTACCAAATTTTCAATCTTCTTTTCCATCTATTCCGAATGTCCGCTAACACCGAAACCACTTCCCGGACATTTCCTCGGTTTCTTCTCGAGAGCGAGCCGTATCTCAACCGAAGGGAAAAACCATAGCCGAGCCTACGGCTTTGACATAGTACCGTCTAAGCCCAACTACAATAAAGAATTCGAAGCTGAGAAGCCTTCCTTGATTGCCGACAAAGGGTACGATGTAAGGCGATACCCCTCGTCCGTTACCGAGGACAAGCTTGATCAGGTCCGGGCTGACTGTGGATGGGATAACCGTCTGGTGCAGGTGTTCGCCCCCGGCCCTGATGAATTAATCACTGACCATAGGGAAGGCTTCTTATACGTTTACACCTATCCTTTCACGCTCAAGCTCGATCCCCCAATCGATCCCGTTATATTGGAGATGTCTTGGGACTTATAATGTAACCCTTGCTCAAATCGGTCCGATAATCTGGAGGACCGTAGCCTGCCTCCGGCTGTTGGCTAACAACGCCAAAAAAGAATTCACGATGACCCATTTGATCCGCTTGTATTCCCCGAGGCGATTCCGGGGGGGGGGGGGGTGTGTAATAAAGCTCGCCAAGCGAGGCCGGAATTCGATCTTCTCCAAAATGGATGAAGATAGAGATCGGGGGGAGTAGAGCGCTTCGTCCGGCGAGGACCGTACATTATTCCGGGAGGAGTATATGCCCTTCCCGAAAAAATGGAATGATAACCGTAAGTTTCTCGGTTCTCCCTTTATTAATTTATTCTTGGATTCTTTCATTTAACCCTTTGTATTTACACTTCCCCGTTTCTGTTTATCAGCCGTGGCATGGATACCTCCGGCCGTTCCACACATGAACGAGTGGGTTGAAGCGTTCCTCGACCAACACATCCACGAAGAGTTGACATGGGGGATTATGTCGCGTGGCCGATGGGTTGCCCAAAATCATGGTAACACTACTTTTAAGTTAGAATATAACGTATCTTCTCGCCCTTTTCTTCTTTCCATAACCTTCGATATTTAGGTTTACCGGGGCTCGGTGAATCCCGCACCGGGGGCGAAATCGGGCAAGCCGTGTCGGCCGCCGCGTTCGGTCGATTCACGGTCATCCCATATCATCATTGCTGCCAACAAAAGACGAACGAAGCCCTCGGACAAAGGGGAAAAACTGAGGAAAAGGGCCAAGAGCGTTGTCCGGACTCTAAGAGATGAAGAAGAGCCCGATTTGATTATTCGCCGGGTAGGCGTGGCCCCATCCTTCAGTCAGATCACGGAGGAAGAAACTACCATTCCACCTCTTCAAATGAGGAGAGAGACCTTCCGTTCGGCTCTGCCGAGATACGGGGAAGAAATACTTTACCCAACACCTCTAAGGTCCATTGAATTCATTGATATTTCGGTGATGCCTCTTCTGAGGAGATTCCCCTGCAAAGATCGAGAAGATCCGAGCCTGACTCGACTGTTGAGGCCGGACCAAGAGCTGAGTCATCACCCGGTACTGAGACCCCCGACGGACCGTTCACCGCCACCGAGGACCCAACTACCGGATTCGAAGCACCGCTCCTACCGAGGCCGACGGTCCGTTCGGCCTCTCTCTTTGCTCCGAGCTTAGACAACCTCGATGACATATTTTTAGATACACCTCCTGCAACCGGGGAGGCTGCGGGTTTCGAACATCTTCCAATCCCTCGAGCCACGAGGGCAGCTAGTCCGTCCCGGCCGAAAGCCGAGCACCGGGAGAGCCTAGTGCGCATCTTCCGAGGCTCCAAGTGTGGAACCTGGGGAGGGACCAGATCGGCTATGGTTACCGTTCCGAGGGGCAGCCTTTCTCCGTCTCGTCCGTGGGAATAACGAGCTATTTAAGGCCCCTTGTTTCGGATTCGGACAAGAGGAAGACGGTTGGAGTCCTTCGGGCGAGCCTAATTAACGAAGGTACGCACGCTGGCAACGGCAAGCTATCGCCCTTATCCTCGCATAATTCGACGTGAATTTTTTAGTTTCTCGTTTTTAACTTCTCCGTTACTTTTACGGTGAGTGCGGCGCTTGTTAATGAAGCCTTCATCCGTGCTCAAAGCCAAGAGGTAGACGACCTTAGAGGCTGGGGCCGACGCCCAAGGTCCGGGAACGAGAAGTTCCAAGCACTTTTTTACAGTGTGTACGAGGATGAACCGAGCCGAGCAAAGGGCCCTCACCAACCTTCGCCCCGAGTTTGATACAACGAAGGCCGAGAACCTTCGATTAAAGGGTGAGCTGGCCGGGATTGTGGAGAGGAACCGGCTTCTGGAGGAGGAGAAAATCGATCTTAGTCAAGACAATGCTCGATTTTCTTCCAAGCTTAGCGAGCTCGAAACCATCATTTCCCAACTCCGGGGAGCTTCGACTAGGTCAAGTCCGATGCCGTGAACATGGCCGAGAGGCATCGACGGCTTGAATCTCGAGAGTGCCAAGCATGAAGAAGAGAACGAGGGTATTCGAGCAAAAGTCGAGGACAGGCCCGATTACGTACGAGCTAAGAACCACGCTCGAGGAGATCGGTCCTGTGCTAATGATCTTCTCGTTAAGCTTCGAGTCGGCCACTCAATACCGCAGAATCCTCGATGAAGAGAGGGATTATTAGTGGCTAAGTCACCCGGCCGAGGCCGACGGCGTGCTTCCGAGAAGCGCCGAGTCGCTCGGTGTTTACTCCACGATCGCGTAGAGCACGACCGGGGAAGTCTCGAGGATCATCCTCGAGGAAGCCGAGCGTGGCTTTATCGATCTCTCCCGCCCTTATACCGAGGCTAGAAGGACCGAGGAAGAAGCTAGAGAGCCCTCGATTCAGACTCCGAAGACCCGAGCCGGGACAAAGTTGTCCGAAACACTCGGGGTTCCAACACACCGGATAGTTTCGGGCCTCGTATTTAGCCTTTGTTTTGCTTTTTTTTTTTTTTTTTTTTTTTTTTTTTTTAAACTTTGTAGGATTGCAAGTGTAAAAATTTTACATATATGAAAAATGCATCTTTCTTGTTGACTATTCTTTTTTTTGAATGTTTGTTATAACATTTGTCCGAACTGTCGGTCCGTTACGAGGATAAGCAGAGACATCAGAGTCACGTTTCGGACTGTTCGTTATACATTGGTTTTTAACTTCATCGGTATATTTTGTCCGGAGTTGGATCGAAAGTGGTTTGCCCGCGGACTTATTTATGCTTTGTGAATTTATCGTCTCCAAATCACGTTAGGCATTTTTAGTGGCCGATATTCTTCGGCTATTCGCTTTATCTTAGATTAGGTTCGGGAACTAATCTCTGCTTTACCAATTTCTGATGTTAGTCCCCATTCGGGGTGCAGATTTTGGCTCGTTAATGTGATGTTGTTGCCTTTATCGTATTTCAAGTCAGAAGTGTGCAGGTGGGCATACGGATAAAATGATGCCCGATTGGGGTAATGTGCTTTACTAGGAAGACATATTCGAAATATAATAATTTAATTTTTCAATAAACTCTAAGTATTTGTACAATGACATGAGGGCTTGTCCGTTTCCTTCGTTTTTGTCAGAAGAAATTCTAAGTGGGACACGATTCGTTCTCGTATCGTTTGGTCCTTACATCAAACCTAATGGCGTAAGATCGGCTTTGGTTTTGCCGTAGCAAATATTAAGTGGACATGATTCGTTCTTGATCGTTTGGTCCTTACATCGAAATCTATTACCGGAGGTCCGGTTTATGAGGATCCAACGGTGTTCTTTGTTGAACTCTTCCGTTTTCAACTAACCGGGGTAAACCTCGATGTGGGTATAGTAGCCTAAAGGTGTTATATCCCGTATTTTGTATGTTGGAATATTATAAGTTAGTTGCGACAAGTTAAGGACAAGGCTATTTTTCGATTTGGTGTAATGTATAAGTTGTTTATGAATTTTATTGGTATGGAATATTAAGAGAAATTAGGGGCTAGAAGTTGAAATAAAAATTTCATGAAAAGGCTAAAGTGGCCGTGTGTTAAGGTGGGACCCACATGTTGGTATTTTATAAAGGACATATGAAGAGATATATGAGTAGTACATCTGAAGTTGAGAAAGTCCTAAGAAGGACCCATAAGCTAAAAATGAGTGTAAGCCCTCCAAAGGGACGATTTAAGAAAACGTCTTCGAGTGATCTGACTTCGAGGGGCCAAAGCGGTATTATGAGTTTGAACTTTGGGAAAACTCCCAGAATTAAAGTTGTAGATAATTGAAATATCTTTCCAACCATAGGTCGTGGGTTCACAGGCGACATCGGGATAAGGAGATATGGATGTTTTAAGGCGAAGGTCGGTGAACGAGTGGATTCGGCCCAACCCGATTCCAAGTCGGGTCGAAGCCCAATACCCATGCCATTTAAGTGAAATTTTCAGCTTTCTCCTTCATTTTTCGGACCAAAACATCCGAAATTTTCAGAGATGGAGAGAGAGAGAGAGAGAGGTAGAGAGAAACCAAATTTTGACCACAATCTAAGCCCCGAATCGCGAAGCTCATGAAGAGAAAAGTGTTGTACGTTACGTTGCCTTCAATTTGGGCTAAAAATCAGCCAAGAAGAAGAGGGTGACGTCTGGCTGCATACTTAAGGTAAGACTAAGGTCCCTTTTTCATTGTTAACAAGTTTAATTAGAGTTTTAACGGATTAGAACGGAGAAAATAGCGTTATAAACTAGTTTGTTATTTTGTTGAGATTTATGGATTAAAATTTTTTTTATGTGGGTTAAATGGTTGGAATTACATGTGTTATGGATGTTTTGAATGTGTTGTAATGTGTAAAAATGGATGGAAATCATGATATGTTGCGTGTTGAAGTTGACAATCGTTTTGTAGAATATGATGAACTAATTTTATTTAGTGTTTTGGTTGTTGTTGTTGTGGATTATATGATGATAATGAAAGCTTAATGATGTAAGTTGAAGTGGAAAACGTATATGGGCTGTTTTAGAAGCTAATGTGAATTTAATGTAGTTTCTTGAATTGATGAAAATGATGTTGTTAACATGCGGATTATTGATGTAGTTTATGAATTTGGAAGAAAGAAATGTGTTGTTGTTGTCCCTATGGGAATTGGAAGGTTTCGGGTGGCTTTGCACATTGGTTGGGCCGTTTGAATATTGTGTGGATTGTTTGAAATGTTCTTGAATTTTGTTTGAATGGTTTCGGATTGGTATTTGAATGTATGAGCATTGGAGTTGGCTTAATTGTAGGTGGTGATTTGAATGTAAATGAAATGCCGTCGAAGTATATAGAAAAGAGTTACTAATGTTAGAATGAGTTTTGAATCACTTGTTGATGTTGCTAGTTGGTTGTTGGCATTGTTGTTGATGAATTTGGCCGAGTTGAATTCTCGGGGTTGTTGAATTTACGGGGGGAGATCTTGCCCAAATTTACGTAAATGGAGTGCTAGCCTAGAATTGGATTTCTAATGCGTACGACTAATGTTTGGCGTCTAATGATGTTATTGTAGCTTTTGGAGAAGCCAAGACGTAAGCTTGGATTAATCTAGGAAGCGGACGAGGTATGTGAAGCTTACCCTTTCTTTCTTGAGGCATGTCTTAGTCGTAAGTAGATTGTGATGCGAGTCTCGGGGTAACTCCATTCTTAAGGTCCGAGCTTGTGTGCGATTCTATTCATTTCTTAATGTTAGCTCTCCTAATGCAGTCGAACCATGATCCTTATGTTTTTACATGATTTGGTTTCAAAGATTTTATAAAGATTTTTATTCCAAAAAGGTTTCGTAACTACGAACAATCGTAACTTTCATAGACGAGCTCGGATCGCTTCGAAACGTTCGCGGGAGATTCTATAATGGATAAGGTCTCCAACTTGCATAAATGGACCCGGATTGGTTCGATACTCGTCCGTGGGCCCCGAGACTCTCCTTTGTGTGGTACTAACGACTTTTGAAAGGATTTAGTGTATCGATCGCCTTAACCCTCGAGCGGCGATTACTTATTTCTCTAACGAGTTTATAATGACGATTATGCCTCTAAGTTCCAAAGTTACTTCATATAATTTAACACGTATTTATGAGTCCTACAGTTCTATTTGATATGCTTTCGAACGTCATTCGGAGGAAACTTGATTTGACTATCGTCTTGGTTTTAAATGATAATTCACTTTGATTATTTTATGAGTTTTTGAAAAATGTTTTAAGCGCATATAGTCTCCCACGACTCGCTCGTGCATATGGTTACTATATCCTTCACCGAGTCCCGGGCCGGTTATGTTTCGTGCGCACTTTGATATATTTCGGAATATGATGTGTCCGGTACGCCGAGTCCCTTTGGCCGGGTACCGTGTATATTTGGCGTTATGGGGTGTTACGGCGTTATGATGTGATATGATATGTCGGGTGTTGGAGATATGAAATCTTCTGGAGTATGATGTGGCGTGGCGCCAACGATAGGCGGGCGACCACCGTTCTAAGAGCCTTATGCATGATTTATATTTTTATGAGTAAGCATTTGGATATTTTGAATATTGCATTTACTTTCTGTACTTCTGGTTTTGACTATGATTTTGTTTACTACATCCCATGCTTTGCATACTCAGTACATATTAAAATCTTGAACCCCTTTCTTCGGGGCTGCGTTTCATGCCGCGCGGTACGGTACTCATTTGGATGATCCACCGACTTAGGATTCTGTTCGGTGACTTGGAGCGCTCCTTGTTTGGAGCCTATACTTTGATCCGGAGAACGTTATTGTATATATATATATATATGTTTGTTCACGGATACGGCGGGGCCTGTCCCGTCATATGATTTTGTTATGACTCTTAGAGGTACGTAGACATATATGTGTGGGTTATGGGTATTCTTGTTCGGTCGTGTACGTGTGATTTGTGATTTGGACGTCCCCCTATACTATGATAGCCTTATCGGCTTATACGTGATATTATCGGATCGCGATAGCGATAGGTATATTTGTACATTTGTGACAGCTTCGGGGTGACGTTCCACATTTTTATATATATGTTATTTGTGTACTGTGTAAGCTATTCGTATGCTACCTCTGATTAACGGGTGTGTACGGGTGCCCAACTCGGGCACTAGTCGCGGCCTACGGGGTTGGGTCGTGACAAAAGTGGTATCAGAGCGGTTCGTCCTCGGATTGTCTACAGACCGTGTCCGGCAGAGTCTTGTTTATGGTGTGAAGCCGGCCACACTCATAAACAGGAGGCTGCGGGGCATTTAGGAATCAGTGACCCTTTTTTCTGTCTTAGATCGTGCGATAGAGCCAAGTCATAGGAAATGAGATTCTCCGTACCAACCTTTGATTTCGGAGAAGGACGACATCAACGGAAGGAAGCGATTGACGATCTTGGAAGTTACAAAGCAAGCGAGGTAAGTAAAGGTACGAAAGGCATATGTTGACTAAGGCATTAAAGTACGATTGAGATGTAAAGTCCAAAAATTTTCAGAAAGAAAAAGTAAACAGGGAAGTGTAACAGGTGCGGTTCGAATTGGACATATGAGGTAAGTCCCTCATTTTCATACTGTTGTTGATACTGGGAGCCCTGTGTGGCTGTGATATGATATGATATGTATATATACGTGATGGCCCTGTGAGGCATTGTTGGTATTTCCTGTGTACAGATTTTGAGATAGTAAGAAATATATGGGAAACTGCGAAAAGTTTTCCGGGGAAATAAAACAAGAATGAGGTATGGATTATAATATGCCTTGAAAGGTCGTATTATTAGTAAAGATAGAATTTGATTAAGTTGCAAGTATGGCTAACCTTGAAAAATAAGTTAAGCTGGCCGAATTGACGGTAACGGTAATTAGGAGGTCGATACCGACATAGTAAAAAGAATTTGGAAGGGGCTTGTGATCTTAAAGGATGAATTAGAAGAGGTTGGCAAACCTTGGTAGAATGTTATATTAAGGTACCAACTGAATTGATAAGCATGGATAAATTATGACGAGTTAATAGTTAGAAGAAATAATAGTACGATTGAGACAAGAGTACAGAAAAAAAAAAGGGGAAAGAAGAAGAAGAATTGTGATGGATATGAATGCAACGGAACGTCGACAAGACGGTTGTAAGATATTAAAGATAAGATTGACTAGAAGGGGCAAAAAGTTAAGAAGTGTGACGCTATAAGGTTGGTTACGAACAAAATATTATGTGAATATAATAAGGAATGTTATGAAAATGAGCAAAGCCCAACGAGGAAGCAACCAAAGAATATGACGTGATCCGTGCAACTAGTATGAGGGTGAACTAGTGATCAATATAAAAAAAAAGGGGATTTATGAAGTTCTTTTATAGGGGGAAAGTATAGAATAGAAACTACGAGATAACGGAAACGATAGCGAGCACAAAGAAGAAGGGATTAATTGGAAGGAAGGAGATAAAAAAGGAAACGCGGGTAAGATAACAGCGCAGTAATAGGTGATGACATGTGTAGACGTGAATGTGAGTGATATCAGTGACGGAACCGTGAAAGGCCAAACCATAGAAAGATGAATAACGAGGTAAAATGAGTGCTAGAAAATGATTAGTATGAGGAAAACAAACGGGAATGAACATAATAGGATTTGGAAAGGAGAAAGGGATTATGTAGGAGTAGTATTTTCTTAAAATGTAGCGGTATTATAAAGCTCCTCGTGCGCAGGACAAGAAAGGGGTAAACATAGACTGGAAAAATGTGGTAAGGGGATACTAAAGGAAGCACCCAAGGTCGATGCAATTAAATGAGTACGAATATGGAACGCAAAGAAAACACCTAGTTATAAATTTAAAGCGCAATATGACGATATGATAATAAGATAAGATCATTATTAAGACGAACTCGGTATGTTTTGAATAAGTTAGAATCCGGTGTTGGGTACACGGTAAGGATAAAAAGGCATGCAACATAAAGGGGTGTGTGCGTGCACATGACTTCGCCCGGAAATAATGGGGTCTTTAAGCGACAAAGACGGTAGGCTTAGGGAACGGATGATGCAATATGAATTCATCAAGAGAAGCGAGATGGTGCGAGTTGAGATAAAAATATTATTCCAAGAGAATTTTGGACACTTATTGTTGGAATATGAATGCCACCTAACGGAGAATTTGAAATAACTACGAGTATTAAATAATTATTGGGTTGAAGCAAGGGACCCTTTTAATTCGGTGAGAGATGTATTATGAGGGCGTTTGAAATACGCCAGACTTCAACTTACTCCAGATTATGTGTTGAAGGTCATGTGGCGAGGTCGACACGATCATACTAGCGTTAGAGCATCGAATTCCGTCAGAGTCCCAAAGTTAAGCGTGCTGGAGTGGGAGCAATTTTAGGATGGGTGACCCCCCTGGGAAGTTTCCTGAAAGTCTTACAAATTCAGGCGTATGAAGCAAATGGGAAGCTAGAGTGGTCTAAAGGAAAGTAGAGTATACAAGAGCGGACGAAACCTTAGGAGGTCATATGGGACGAGGCGGATCGAATCGGTGAAAAGAAAGAAGGTGCATCACGGCTTTAGAAGCGAGGGGTAAGTTGAATGGCGTTTGGAAATATTTTGTAAGCAAGATGGTAGAAATTATGTATGCGTACGTATATGATATCCCATACATGGATATATCAGCAGGTATGTATATCCCAGCAATCGACGTTGCGGCACATGGGAAGGCATTAATCGGACAGGGTAACGAAGTTCGAGTGACAAAAATGGCACAAATGTTGTAAGGCAAGTTGATTCTATTTTCACTACAGGTTGAGCTTGGAAAGTTCTAATATAACGATATTTGGAAAAGAAAGGAAGTGAGTAGATGGTAGGTAAAGTGACCAAAATGTCGGGAAAAAGCGAAAGAGTAAGAACTTCCGTAACTCTATGCTTTTGGGTTGTATTGTAAGATTTGAGAGATAGAGGTTAAAGGAACGATTGTGTAAAGCGAGAAAGCTAAAAAAATATAGTGGTGGCAAGAGCCCAAGGATTTAGTTTGAACTCGAATTATGAGTTGCCATAAGTGTAGTTGTCTTGTGAAGAATAGCGAAGGGTGCAGAACCATTTCGTATATACATATTTTGGATCGATGGAAGTAGTTTTGGGAAGGAACTAGGAGAAATAGTTAAGGGACATAACCATTATACTTACTAGCGATAAAGTCATGTTGGGTGAGCACTCGGAATGTAAAGGTAAATGGTGACAAGGATGTAAGGATGACGTTGACCATTGAGCCGCAAGTGAGTCTTAGCACGGCATTTCACCCTCAGACGACGAACGGACCGAGCGTACTATTCGACGCTAAGGGATATGTGCGAGCTCGCGTTCTTGATTTCGAGATACCGGGATGATCATATGCCACTTATGGGGTTTGCCTATAATAATAGCTACTATTCTCGCATCCGGATAGCCGTATAAGGCTCGTATGGCAGAAGTGCGAGCTACCGATTGGCTGGTTCGATGTTGGCGAAACTAAGTTAATTGGGCAAGATATGAGTCGGCAAAGAGTTGACAAAGTGAAACTCATTCGGGAGCGGTAATTAGCGCTCGGAAAGTTGACGAGAAATCATATGTAGATAGTCGACGTCGACACACTAGAGTTTCGTGGTCGACGATCGGGTATCTTTGGAAGTGTCACCCTTGAAGGGTGTTGTGAAGTCGGCAAGAAGGGGAAGCTCGACCGAGGTACATTGGGCTTTATCGGGTCATCCGTAAGATAGGCCGGGCCGCCTACTAGTTAGATCTACCGGCGATTTGGCAAAGTGAAACTCGGTGCGCCCGGTCTTCCACGGGTCAATGCTTCGCAAATATATAGGTGATTCTTCTAGAGTATTTCCCATAAATGATATCCAAGTGACGGAGGATTTATCCTACGAGGAGCGACCTATAGCTTTTATTATGATATTGTGGCGAAACAATAGCGGGGAGGAAATGACCTGGGAAGCCGAAGAAGAGATGAAGAATAAGTATCTCTACTTATTTCCTATGCCAACGGGTAATTCAAATTCCTAAATTGGTTATTTCGATTAATGAACTGTATGTGGAAGCCATGAAAGAGACTCCTCCAAAGTGCTTATAAGACCCTGTAAGATCAGTTTAACATTCGAGGACGAATGTTCTAAAGGGGAGGATGTTATATCCCGTATTTTGTACGTTGGAATATTTTAAGTTAGTTGCGACAAGTTAAGGACAAGGCTATTTTTCGATTTGGTGTAATGTATAAGTTTTTTATGAATTTTATTGGTATGAAATATTAAGAGAAATTACGGGCTAGAAGTTGAAATAAAAATTTCATGAAAAGGCCAAAGTGGCCGTGTGTTAAGGTGGGACCCACATGTTGGGATTTTATAAAGGACATATGAAGAGATATATGAGTAGTACATGTGAATTTGAGAAAGTCCTAAGAAGGACCCATAAGCTAAAAATGAGTGTAAGCCCTCCAAAGGGACGATTTAAGAAAACGTCTTCGGGTGATCTGACTTCGAGGGGCCAAAGCGGTATTATGAGTTTGGAATTTGGGAAAACTCTCAGAATGAAAGTTGTAGATAATTGAAATATCTTTCCAACCATAGGTCGTGGGTTCACAGGCGACATCGGGATAAGGAGATATGGATGTTTTAAGGCAGAAAGGTCGAGCTAAACAGTGGATTCGGCCCAACCCGATTCCAAGTCGGGTCAGGCCCAATACCCATGCCATTTAAGTGAAATTTTCAGCTTTCTCCTTCATTTTTCAGACCAAAACATCCAGATTTTCAGAGATGGAGAGAGAGAGAGGAGAGGAGAGAGAAAAAAAATTTGACCACAATCTAAGCCCCGAATCGCGAAGCCATGCGAAAGAGAAAAGTGTTGTACGTTACGTTGCCTTCAATTTGGGATAAAAATCAGCCAAGAAGAAGAGGGTGACGTGCTGGCTGCATACTTAAGGTAAGACTAAGGTCCCTTTTTTCATTGTTAACAAGTTTAATTAGAGTTTTAACGGATTAGAACGGAGAAAATAACGTTATAAACTAGTTTGTTATTTTGTTGAGATTTATGGATTAAGGGGCTTTTTTATGTGGGTTAAATGGTTGGAATTAGATGTGTTATGGATTTTTTGAATGTGTTGTAATGTGTAAAAATGGATGGAAATCATGATATGTTGCGTGTTGAAAGTGGTCGTTTTGTAGAATATGATGAACTAATTTTATTTAGTGTTTTGGTTGTTGTTGTTGTGGATTATATGATGATAATGAAAGCTTAATGATGTAAGTTGAAGTGGAAAACGTATGGGCTGTTTTAGAAGCTAATGTGAATTTAATGTAGTTTTTGAATTGATGAAAATGATGTTGTTAACATGCGGATTATTGATGTAGTTTATGAATTTGGAAGAAAGAAATGTGTTGTTGTTGTCCCTATGGGAATTGGAAGGTTTCGGGTGGCTTTGCACATTGGTTGGGCCGTTTGAATATTGTGTGGATTGTTTGAAATGTTCTTGAATTTTGTTTGAATGGTTTCGGATTGGTATTTGAATGTATGAGCATTGGAGTTGGCTTAATTATAGGTGGTGATTTGAATGTAAATGAAATGCCGTCGAAGTATATAGAAAAGAGTTACTAATGTTAGAATGAGTTTTGAATCACTTGTTGATGTTGCTAGTTGGTTGTTGGCATTGTTGTTGATGAATTTGGCCGAGTTGAATTCTCGAGGTTGTTGAATTTACAGGGGAGATGCTGCCCAAATTTCTGTAAATGGAGTGCTAGCCTAGAATTGGATTCCTAAGTGCGTATGACTAATGTTTGGCGTCTAATGATGTTATTGTAGCTTTTGGAGAAGCCAAGACGTAAGCTTGGATTAATCTAGGAAGCGGACGAGGTATGTGAAGCTTACCCTTTCTTTCTTGAGGCATGTCTTAGTCGTAAGTAGATTGTGATGCGAGTCTCGGGGTAGCTCCATTCTTAAGGTCCGAGCTTGTGTGCGATTCCTATTCATTTCTTAATGTTAGCTCTCCTAATGCAGTTGAACCATGATCCTTATGTTTTTACATGATTTGGTTTCAAAGATTTTATAAAGATTTTTATTCCAAAAAGGTTTCGTAACTACGAACAATCGTAACTTTCATAGATGAGCTCGGATTGCTTCGAAACGTTCGCGGGAGATTCTATAATGGATAAGGTCTCCAACTTGCATAAATGGACCCGGATTGGTTCGATACTCGTCCGTGGGCCCCGAGACTCTCCTTTGTGTGGTACTAACGACTTTTGAAAGGATTTAGTGTATCGATCGCCTTAACCCTCGAGCGGCGATTACTTATTTCTCTAACGAGTTTATAATGACGATTATGCCCCTAAGTTCCAAAGTTACTTCATATAATTTAACACGTATTTATGAGTCCTACAGTTCTATTTGATATGCTTTCGAACGTCATTCGGAGGAAACTTGATTTGACTATCGTCTTGGTTTTAAATGATAATTCACTTTGATTATTTTATGAGTTTTTGAAAAATGTTTTAAAGCGCATATAGTCTCCCACGACTCGCTCGTGCATATGGTTACTATATCCTTCACCGAGTCCGGGCCGGTTATGTTTCGTGCGCATTTTGATATATTCCGGAGTATGATGTGTCCGTACGCCGAGTCCCCTTTGGCGGGTACCGTGTATATTTGGCGTTATGGGGTGTTACGGCGTTATGATGTGATATGATATGTCGGGTGTCGGAGATATGAAATCTTTGGAGTATGATGTGGCGTGGCGCCAACGACGGAAGCGGGCGACCACCGTTCTAAGAGCCTTATGCATGATTTGTATTTTTATGAGTAAGCATTTGGATATTTTGAATATTGCATTTACTTTCCGTACTTCGGTTTTGACTATGATTTTGTTTACTATATTTCATGCCTTGCATACTCGCACATATTCCGTGCGACCCCTTTCTTCTGGGTTGCGTTTCATGCCGCGCGGTACTGAAGTACTCATTTTGGATGATCCACCGACTTAGGATTCTGTTCGGTGACTTGGAGCGCTCCCGTTTCCGGAGCCTATACTTTGATCCGAACACGTTATTGTATATATATGCATATGTTTGTTCACGGGTACGGCGGGGCCCCCGTCCCGTCATATGATTCTGTTATGCTCTTAGAGGTCCGTAGACATATATGTGTGGGTTATGGGTATTCAACGTTCGGTCGTGTACGTGTGATTTGTGATTTGGACGTACCCCTATAATATGATAGCCTTATCGGTTTATACGTGATATCGTATTTGGATCGCGATAGCGATAGGTATATTTGTACATTTGTGTGACTTCGGGGTGACGTTCCACATTTTTATATATATGTTATTTGTGTACTGTGTAAGCTATTCGTATGCTTCCTCTGATTAACGGGTGTGTACGGGTGCCCAACTCGGGCACTAGTCGCGGCCTACGGGGTTGGGTCGTGACATAGTGCTTATTCGAACTGTGAAGTCGGGTAAGCACTATCAAGTCCCCAATCGCAGGGTGTTGCCCCGGGTTTCCGAGTTTTTGTCATCGTCTCCTTCTAGTAACACGTTGTACTTGTTGCCTCATTAAAAATCTTGTCGGAAAAACCATTTTGGGACAAAACCGTACTAAGGAAAAAAGTGCAACACGTGTTTTCAGACCTAGCAGCTAACTATAACCGGTACTCGGCTTCCTGCAAAAAAGAAAAGGTTAGTAAGAAAAAAGTGTCCATACCTTAGCAGTAGTATCTCTTCAAATGAGCCACATTCCAGTTGTTGCGCAACCGTTGCCCGTCCATGGATTCCAGCTGATAGGACCCTTTGCCCGTTATGTCGGTTATCTTGTACGGCCCTTCCCACCGGGCCCGATTTTCCCTCGTTGCGATTCTTGGTGTTCAAGGTAACTTTTCGAAGTACCAAGTCCCCCGATTTGGAAATGTCGAGAATTAGCCCTCCGGTTATAGTACCTTTCCATCCTCGTTTAAATTTCGCAATACGGACAACGTGTTTTCCAAAGTTCATCTCGTGAGATCGAGTTTTACGACCATGGCCTCCTCGTTTGATCCCTCGGTGGTGTAACCGAATCGGAGACTTGGTTCACCGACTTCTACGGGAATGAGGGCTTCGGCCCCGTAGACCAACGAGAAGGGTGTTTCTCCCGTACTCGATTTTGATGTGGATCTGTAGGCCCACAATACCTCCGGTAGTATTTCCCCCTAATGATGCTTTGATGTTTCAAGTCTTTTCCTCAAATTCTGAATTATTGTTTTGTTCGTAGATTCCAACATCGTTAGCACACGGGTGATACGGAGTTGATACAATTTTCTTGATCTTCAACCCTTCGAGGAAATCATTGACTTTATCACCGATGAGCGGGGACCGTTGTCACAAGTTATTTCGGTCGGAATGCGAATCGGCAAATAATGTGGTCCCGTATGAAGTCAATAACCTCTTTTTCTCTTATCTTTTCGAAGGCTGTGCTTGACCCATTTGGAGAAATAGTGGTCATAAACAAAATAAAACGGGCCTTACCGGTGCCCATGGCAACGGACCAACAATGTCCATTCCCCACTTCATGAAGGCCGGGGTGATTCCAGTGCAGTCAAACTCTCGGTGATGAATCATCGGGGCATATCTTTGACATCCGTCGCATTTCCGGACAAAATTCTTCGAATCTTCCTCCATTCGGTTCCAGTAATAACCTGCTCTGATGATTTTCCGGACTAAGGCTTCAGCACCGGAGTGATTGCCGCAAGTCCCTTCGTGTACTTCTCTCATCA
The DNA here is from genome assembly GCF_029784015.1 of Lycium ferocissimum. NCBI lineage: Eukaryota > Viridiplantae > Streptophyta > Magnoliopsida > Solanales > Solanaceae > Lycium > Lycium ferocissimum. The sequence goes on from NW_026725739.1 coordinate 43,612, forward strand.
CGTACTCGGTTTCTCCGGGACCTAAACACTTGGCCAAAGGATCGAAGAAAGATCGTCGATATAATTGGCCATTTACCAAGCAAAACCGCGCTGCTTTCGTCCTCAGTGACCGTGATTCCTTTGGGTCACTCGGGAGCTTTCCATCTTGTAAGTAGTCGATGTATTTGTTGCGCCAATTCCATGTTAAACCCATTGTGTTTATTTCAGTAAGCCCGTTTTCTATTGCCGAATTCATCAAGTGCACTACAGTCCCGGGGTTGATTTCTTCCCCTTCGACTGAAGATCCCAAATTAGCCAATGCATCGGCTTCGCTGTTCTGCTCCCTCGGTACGTGCTGCATGGTCCACTCTTTAAACCGGTGAAGTATCACTTGGACTTTATCCAGATACCTTTGCATCCGTTCGTCCTTGACCTCGAAGACGCCATTCACTTGGTTAACGACCAGGAGAGAGTCGCATTTTGCTTCAATTACTTCGGCCCCCATACTTCGAGCTAATTCCAGTCCTGCAATCATAGCCTCATACTCGGCTTCATTGTTAGTCAATTTAACAGTTCTAATGGATTGCCGAACCGCATCTCCGGCGGGGGTTCTAAGGATGATACCTAGCCCGGAACCCTTAAAGTTCGAGGCTTTCCTCGAGGTCAGCAGAAACTCTTTCTCAACCTCGGGGATCAAGGCCGGGGTGAAAGCGGCCACAAAGTCGGCTAAGATCTGGGACTTAATGGCCGTTCGAGGCTTGTATTCGATATCATATCCGCTAATTTCTACTGCCCATTTAGTTAGTCTAACCGATAATTCTGGTTTATACATGTTGTTCTTTAGAGGATAAGTGGTCACTACACATATCGGGTGGCATTGAAAGTAGGGCTTGAGCTTCCTAGAAGCACTTACCAGTGCTAATGCCAATTTTTCAAGGTGGGGATAACGGGTCTCCCGCATCCCCAAAGTTACTCACATAATCTGTGGGGAATTGTGTACCCGACTCTTCTCGGACCAAAACACCACTTACCGCTACCTCGGACACGGCAAGATAGAGAAAAAGGCTCGTCGGTTTTCGGTGTGCAATAGAGGCGGTGGATAAGTACTCTTTTAATTCTTGTAAGGCTTTTTGGAATTCCGGTGTCCAGTGAAGTCATTCTTCTTCCTTAATAAGGAGAAGAAACGGTGACTCTTGTCGAAGATCTTGATATGAACCGACTCGGCGCCGCTATCCTTCGGTAAGCCTGCGCACTCCTTTGACGTTGTTTACCACCTCGATATCCTCGATTGCTTTGATCTTGTCCGGGTTAATCTCAATTCCCCGGTTAGACACCATGAAGCCCAAGAACTTACCAAACCGGACACCGAAGGCGCATATCTCTGGGTTAAGCTTCATGTTGTATTTTCGAAGCACATCTAAGGTTTCCTGCAAATGTTTTAAATGGTCCTCTGTTTCCAGGGACTTGACAACCATATCATCAATATAAACTTCCATTGTTTTCCCTATCTGTTCTTCGAACATTCCATTAACTAGGCGTTGGTAAGTTGCGCGGCATTTTTTAACCAAAGGGCATGACATTGTAGCAATAAGTCCCATACCGAGTAATAAATAATGTTTTCTCCGATCCTCGGGTGCATCGGATGCGGTTATACCGGAGTAAGCATCGAGAAAACTTAACATCTTATGCCGACCGTCGCATCGATCATTCTATCGATGTGAGGCATCGAAAATGAATCATTCGGGCATGCTTTGTTTAGGTCCTTATAATCAACGCACATTTGAAATTTATTACCTTTTTCGGCACCACCACTACGTTGCTTGACCAATCCGGGTATTTTACTTCCGAATAGAGCCTATTTTCAAAAGCTTAGTTACCTCGTCCTTTACGAAGGCGTGCTTCGGTTTGCCATAGGCCTCTGTTTCTACTTCGCTGGGAAATCTCCCGTCAAGGCCGAGCTTGTGAGTTGTTACTTCCGGCGGCACAGTCATATCTATATGCGACCATGCGAAACAATCAACATTAGTTTGAAGGAATTTAATATATTTGTTCCTGAGCTCCGAGGTTAACCCCGTGCCTAGGTATACCTTTCTATCCGGTTGATGTTCAAATAAGATGATTTGCTCCAACTTCTCCACTGTAGACTTGGCTGCATCCGAGTCATCCGGTAAAACGAATGATCTGGGTATACCGAAATCATCCTCTTCATGCCTCGGGTCCAACCCCTTCTGCTCCGTGATCGAACCTGTGCACGGTAGTTGCTATTTGGAGTTCTTACTAGGGGTGGGCATAAACACCGAAAACCGAAAAACCGGACCGAACCGAATTAGTTCGGTTTTTCGGTTTCGGTTTTTTCGGTTTTTCGGTCCGGTTCGGTTTTTTTAAAATAAAAAATTCGGTGTTCGGTTCGGTATTCGGTTCCGGTTCACGGTTCTTGATATTCGGTTAAGCGAAAATTTAATAAATAATTTTACTCCCTACTTGAGTTCAGATCACTTAATAGCCCACTCCACTTTGTGTCTTTCTTAGGCCCACTTTGTGAACTATCTATCCAAATTAGTATTACCAAGAAGGTTGATTTGGAAAGAAGGTTGAATACTCCCTGGATGGCTTTTATCCCATGATTCTTTTGTTGACTAAATTATTTTGTTGTCAAGTATTTCAATCATAGAGAAATTTGTGTGCAGCGATATACGAAAAGGCAGATTTTCTCTTGTTATGTGTGTCATAGAGGATATGGTCTTCATTTCTTTGGTTTGCGTGCATTTGAATTCGGTTGCCACTTGCCATGATAGAATTATGTCTCATCTATCAGTTCACCAATACTATTTTCCTTTCATTTTATATGATGGTATTTTACTAGAACTAGAGTTTTAGTTTTAAATTTGGGTTGTATATTATATTAGTGTTAGTGGAAGGAAAGATTAACATAACAACTGAAAAGTTTGATAGAGAAAACAACTCATCAAATTAAGTTTAAACTTTGAATTGTTAAGTTAAAATTATCGAGGAAATTTGTAGAAGTAGTATAGAATAAACGTACTAATGCAATAGTTTCAAGTATTTTGGAATGCCCAAAAGTGAAAAAAAGTCTCAAATAAATTGTAATTGAGGTTGTATCGATCTTTTTGAAACATTGAGGTCTACGGTTTCTTTTGTTTTTTACAACGAATCACGGAGCCAAAATGGCTTCTTTTCGACCGTTACACCAAAATGGTATGCCTTTTTTTTTTTTTTAAACCAAAATGGGCATTTCGTGCAATGTTGCACGAAATGCAACAAATTATATATTTTTTTTATTTCGTTTTTAATATAAAAAACCGACTATATTTGGTTTGGTTTTGGTTTCAAGTCTTAAAAACCGAACCAAACCGACTTTATATATTATGTTAAAAATTAAATTTGTATATATACGTGTATGTATTTTAATTTTTTTATGAAAACATTACAATTTATATTATGTTTTTATACTCTTGGGCCATGCTTTTGAATTAAACTAATTGGGGCAATTCGCGAAATTGCCTTCGTTTGGTTGTGTTAAGTAAAAGTCGCCGGAGGGCGGACTTTTAGTTGTGTTTAATAAAGTACGCCCCCCTCCGCGGACTTTTAGTTGTGTTAAGTAAAAGTACGCCGGAGGGGGGCGGACTTTTAGTTGTGTTTAAGTAAAAGTACGCCCCCTCCGGCGGACTTTTAGTTATGTTCAACTAAAAAGTGCCGGAGGGGCGGTTTTACTTAAACACAACTAAAAGTCCCCCTCCGGAACTTTTACTTAACACAACTAAAAGTACGCCCCTAAACTTTTTAGTTGAACAATCAAACAGCTTGACCAAGTTATCCGCTTTAATTTCATTGATCTTTTAATGTTAGAAAACTGAAAAATCAATAACAGTAGCTATGGAAAACTAGTATCTTTTACAATGATCGATTCTTGACCGCATGACTTCCATTTACCATGTTTTTTTTTCTTTTTGAACTCTTTAGTTTTCTTGTTGTCGGTAGCCTAGTGAAAATAGCCGGTTAACAAATCTCTCTTAGTGCCTTAAAAAAAATTAACTTTCTTTGCTAAGATGATGTGGCAATATTCTTCTCATAAATTAAAGAAGTGTCGAGAAAGATTTTCATTCTTTTGATTAGAATTGAATTCGGTACTAATTTCCACTACTAAACTTGAACCAGCCTAAATGTAACTTGATCTTTTTGGCGTCCAGGCTCGACCTTTGCTTAGTCGTGCACTTGAAAAGGAGGAATTTGATCTGTTGGCAGATCCGCGCCTTGAGAAGAACTACATTGGCAGTGAGATGTTCCGAATGATTGAACCAATGCATCTATTAAAGAAAGTCCATTTTACAAGTAGAAAACCGAATTAGAAAACCGAAACCGAACCGAACCGAACTTTAAAAACCGAACCGAACCGAATTAATTCGGTGCGGTGTTCGGTGTCCACTTTCAAAAAACCGAAACCGAAAAAACCGAACCGAAGTTTGAAAAACCGAACCGAAGAACCGAACGCCCACCCCTAGTTCTTACCCCTGGCTAATTCTTCTTTTTGATCCAGTTTTTTAGGAATATGTGATGCTTCCTCGACCGCGAACATCTCTCTTGTGGCAGGTTGTTCTCCCCAGATGGCTTTTATCCGTGTCGGGAATTCAAGGTGATGTAACGTTGATAGCACGGCTCGCATGCTATGTATCCATGGTCTACTCGATGTTACTTCGTATCCCCTTTATCACATAGAATACCGTTTCTTGGATAGTGCCATCAATGTTGGCCGGCAAAGAAATCTCACCCTTCGTGGTTTCACTCGCCATATTAAACGAGCACACCGACTCTTGCGTCGATCCGGTCGAGTAGCCTTAGCTTTTCAACCACTCTCCACCGGATGATGTTGGCTACTCGGGTCAATTAAAATACGTTTAATTTGTGACTTAAAAACAAGAATAGAAATTACCAACGCATCATTGTGCGGTTGAATGATGGCTTCCGCATCCTCGTTGCTGAAGGTGATGGCACTCTCGGGTACGTAATCCCGGCTGCGCTTTTCTCGAACAATGAAAACCTTTGTCCGTTTCATCACCGACCCTCTAGCATCCATACCCCCGATTATCATGTTGATTATATGCTGAGGTTCTACCGGTTCAATCCGTTTGTTTGACTCCCTTTCCTTGTAGTGGCTTTTGGCCTGCTTACTCAGAAATTCACGAAGCTGACCATTTTTCAGTAAACGGGCCACCTCTTCTCTTAATTGGCGACAATACTCAGTTCTGTGGCCATGGGTTCCATGGTACTCACATATCCTGTTAGGGTCCCGCTGACTGCGATCTGACCTCAATGGTCTCGGCCACCTTACTTCTGCGATGCGACCTATGGCCGAGACGAGATCAGAGGTATTGACACTAAAATTGTATTCCGATATCCTTGGCGGGTCTCAGTTGGTAGCCGAGCTTCCGGCATCACTCCTAAATGACAACCTCGGCTATTCGATGGCCGCTCGGTTCTTCTATCTCCCCGGCTGGAGAATTGACCGGGATCATTCCTCGACTTTTCCGACCTGAAGCTTGATTTTTCTGAATGAGAGTACGGCCGATATCTTTCCCTCGATGGCCGTGACTCCGAATCGTAATTCTTCCTCAATCTCTCAGAGCCTTTGTTCATGTCTACGGGACCCGGAGGAAGTTTGAGCTGGTCATCTTCTACTCGAATCTTTGATTCGTATACGTTTGGTGTGTACGTACGGGTCACGGCCTCGTATTCCAGAGATTTTCCTTTAGTTTGAACGAGGCCGTCGAACTCGAGGGTTAAGTCCTTTGGTAAAAGCTTGCGACCCATTCCTCCGAAACCGAAGGGAGTTCCATCCGTTCCCTTTGGAAACGGTTGACAAATTCACGCAATAACTCGTCATCCCTTTGGGCTATCCAAAAAATATCCGCCTTATGGGCACATGCCTTTTGGCACCGCGTGAGCCTTTATGAACGCATCCGCGAGCATTTTGAAAGAAGTGATTGAATGCTCGGGCAGATGGTTATACCAAGTCAATGCTTCTTTTGACAGAGTTTCCCCGAACTTTTTCAACAATACGGATTCAATTTCATCTTCTTCGACATCGTTGCCTTTTATGGCACAGGTGTATGAAGTCACGTGTTCCTGAGGATCCGTTGTACCATCATACTTCTGGATATCCGGCATTTTGAACCTCTTTGGGATCAACTTAGGAGCCGCACTCGGAGGAAAAGGCCTCTGAATGTACCTCTTCGAATCTGGTCCTTTCAGAATGGGCGGAGCCCCCGGGATCTGGTCCACCCGAGAGTTATATGTCTCCACCCTCTTCTCGATTGAGTCTACCCGCTTCGCTAGTGTTTCGAGCATTCTCAACACTTCGGTGAACGAACCAGCCTCGGACCCATTGCTCTCGACCATCTGAGCTTCATCCCTTCTAGGTTCGGCAATACCCTTAGTCTTCTCCGGAGCCGTTTCATCATTTTTGCTTTGCAATTGGGCTATTGCGACTCCTTGTTCGGCAATAGCTGCTCTCTGTTCCTGCAACATTTCAAAAATAAGACGTAAGTTAATATCATCCGGGGTATTTGGCACTTTCTGGCCTTGTGCCCGGGACAAAGTAACTGAATTGAGAGTATTTAAGGGATCGGTAGCCGGTTGGGCGGCGTTCTCCTGGTTCACGGTGTTTTGTCGGTTGAGGCCCTCCCTCGAATCGACGGTATTTGGGTCGACGGGTTCTGCTGGTAATCCCCGTAGCCCACTGTTCTCGTTCTCGGCCACAATCTCGTTGTTGTTGACGTGACCAGATTGTCCACTATTCGCCATTTGGTCCGTTTTCACAGAGACGAACAAAAAATTGAAAAATCTTTGAGGGAGAAATAGAAACCGAGATCAAAGACCACTATTATCCTAGCCCCACGGTGGGCGCCAAACTGTTTACCCCAAAATTAGGTAATAAGTTGAATTTGTAAGTGAGGTATAGGATATGTGGATACTTTAATCTTATTTTGATTAATGAAAAATGTATATGTGGATTCGTTTATAGATGACTTAAATATATGTAAATCGGTATGCTAATGATTTGGACGAATGTGTTTGTGTTATGGGTTTGAGCATATATATATATATATATATATATATATATATATATATATATATATATATATATATATATATATATATGTGTGTGTGTTACGGTGCAATATTGAATAATGTGCTTAAATGAAGTTAATACTTCAAACCGGACCAAAACCGAGAGAGAATGAGAGAGAGAAAGAAAGCTTCAATATAAATTCTAACACAATGTTTTGGATCTGAAAAGCCAACCCTTAAAAGTAGGAAAGTGCCCCCTATTTATAGTTTTTCTCTATGGGCCTTTCATACATCATAAAGCCCTTTTAGAATAAAGGAAGCCCTAATATGGATAAGGTTAGGTCGTACGGTCGACACCGTACGGCCCGACGATGTAGGTGGCAAAACGATCTTCACACGTGGCAATTGAATAACTGATTAACCGGACCAATGGCCACGATCATAATGATCATGAAGAAACCGGACTAACGGCCACGATCAACTCAGCCATGTATAAACCGGACCTACGGCCACGATCAACTCGGCCATGTAGAAACCGGACCAACTGATAAGTAGTTTGCCCCGGATAAATCGGACCTTACGGTTTTCCTCCGATTTCTCCTGATCAAGCACTACTGATGCAATTCCCCCGGTCTGAACGTTCGTGCTTGTTTTCTTCCTTTTCCTGGCCCCCGGTCTCACCGGCTAAACATTAATCCGGTTTTTACTGTATACAATCATTGGAAATTTTATTGATGTAATTGAATGGTTATTACAAGCTACCATTGTTCACTGGAATTAACAAGAATTGCAATCAATGAATTAAGCTAAGCTACTTAAATTGAAAGCTTATCTTCAATGGTGAATTTCCACGAACAGATATTTAGAAAGAATTGAGGAAAACAAGAAGCATTTCGAGAAGGGAGTAAATTTTACTAATTTTGTGATAACTGCCTCAACTCATTTCTTGTGTCTAATCTGGGTCCAATGTGTGACAACCCAACGAACTAGGTCCAACCAACTGAATAACCGGACTCGTTCGATTAGTCTAAGTCGGTTCAATCTTAGTCGTCCACTTGTGCTTGATTAAGTTGGCACGTGTACACTGAGACTTGAATTAAGTAACCACGTGATCTTTCCCTCTTTCTAATCTGAATTTCATACATACCCTAATTCCCAAATCAATGTGCGATTTCTTTTCTCCTCAGACATATAACATTGTCGCCCCGACAAAATTAGCCTTGTTATCAAGGTAGTAATTGAGCGACAAAGGGAGGAAACTGTCCCTGTATGTAAGCCCAGTCCTCTCAAGTAGCATCTTCAGGGTTGAGATTAGATCAGTGAACCTGAACTGTACCTACAATAAAGTGCAATTCAAAAATAATGGTCACTAGAAAAGCATCCAAGCACAAGGAGATCTAAAATAGCTTGTTCATAAATTAAAGGCTGCTTTAGAACCAGCAATCTTTTGGGACAAACAAAATTTCAAGCAATCTTTCTTAAGCTACCATTCAGAGGAAGTTTATCCAAATAAATTCATACTTCAAGTCTAGTCGATAAAATATACACTTCGGCAAGTCTTGAAGTAGGAGACATTTGTGGACAATAAAGTTTTATTGAATTTAAACCCACAACAAAAGTTAGATATAATAAATTCAAGATATTTGTCCAAATAAATACTGTGGATTAATAATTAGATTAATTATTTAAGTCCAATAAATATGAATTTAATTAAGGGAAAAGAATACCAATGTCCACTACACACAAAATAATTATCCTTCCATGCCCCCTTACTTTTCATAAACCAAAAACTATTTACTCTTTCTAGCCATTATAGCTTTTGTAGGTTGTCTCTTTTTCTTCTTTTATTTTCTATTTCTCTATTCCTTTTCTTCTTTTCTTTTAATTTCTTGTTTTTTAACTCTTTTTTCTCCTTTTTTCATTTTTTTTTTTTACCAAATTATACTATTGTTTATTTTCTTTTTCTCCACAATATGATTTCATATTTAATTCTAGCTCCTTTCTTTTCAATTTTTTTCTATTTTTTTTAATTTCTTCTTGCTTTTTTAATTTCATTTATTTCTTTTTTTCTTTTTTATTTCCATCATCTAATTTCATTCACCTTTTTTGCTATTTTTATTTATTCTTCTTTTGTAACTTCTGGTGATTTTCATTTACTTTTTTCTCCTTTTCTAATTTCATTTTTCATTTTTTTCTTTATTTCCTCTTTTTCATAATACATTCTACAAACCTTTTGGATCTTTTTTTTTTTTTTTATCAATAAAGAGGATAACTAATATATTATCTTTTTTATATTTTTATTTTTTCTATATATCAAAAATTAAATATTCTAGCATATAGTATATCAAATCAATAGCAGTTGAAGTATACTGTTGCAGTATACTATGATACTCACATGGTATATGTCATGTACTAACATGCTATTATTGTTACGGTTGGAAAAATTTCGCGGGCGGGGTTAGCGCTCGGAAAGCTACTTCGAACTTGTTGGTGCTCTT